>NC_046337.1:34765179-35012060 GCF_000738735.6 Corvus cornix cornix
GTCGAGGTGGCAATTGGCACTCGTTGCTCTTCCACTTTCAGGAGCCCAACTGCAGAAGGATTCTCAGATAGTCCAGGCAGGGTGTTCAATTGCCTAATGCCCTCTGCCTCCACAGCAGCAATCCCAAATGCCCACCTGAGTCCTTTTGGGTCTTTGTAATAGCCATTCCGGAGGAAGTCTATGCCCAGAATACACGGGGCCTCTGGGCCGGTCACAATCGGATGCTTTTGCCACTCCTTCCCAGTCAGGCTCACCTCAGCTTCCAAAAGGGTCAACTGCTGTGATCCCCCGGTCACCCCAGCGATGGATACAGGTTCTGCCCCCACATGTCCCGATGGCATTAAAGTACACTGTGCCCCAGTATCAACCAATGCATCATATTTTTGTGGCTCTGATGTGCCAGGCCATCGGATCCACACCGTCCAGAAAACTCGGTTCTCCCGTGCCTCTTCCTGGCTAGAGGCAGGGCCCCTCTAGCCCTGGTTATCATTCTTTCCCTGGGCGTACATGCTCGAGGTACCTTCAAGGGGATCCGACATATCATCCTCCCTTCTGTAATGCCTGGCAGCTCGGTCACGGGAGGCTGAGGCTACCTTCACCTTAGCGGAACCCCCTCGGTTAGTGCCTCCCTCCTTGAGTTCACGCACCCGCGCTGCCAGGGCAGAGGTGGGTTTCCCATCCCACCTTCTCATGTCTTCCCCATGCTCACACAGGAAAAAACCACAGCTCAGCTCGTGGGTGTACCCTCTCTCTCTAGCAGGGGGACACGGGCTCGTGACATTGGGGGCCTGTGACTCGCAACTGGTGCCACACTGACCCTCCTCATCTCCTCCCCTCATCCTCCCTTGCCCTCCTCATCTTCCTCATCTTCTTTGAGGTCTGGACCACAACAGAGACATGAGCTTTTCAGCGGGCCATTGATCATGCTGTCATAATTCCTGAGCTTGTGGGCAACAGAGCCCACTGGTTTCTCGGGTATTGTCAGCATCAATCGTTGCAATGAAGGTGGTGTATTGTGATGGCCCTAGCCTTGCCAGGTTCCACATCATCTGTCCTGTGCACCTGACCTTATCAGGGTCATTATCATGCTGTCCATCCTTCCCAAAGAGTACCTCTAATATTTGCCAACCTCTCTTAGCTGTTGGATCCCTTGCTCGAGTGTCTTCCACTGCATTCTATGATGATACTCCTGCATTCTTTTGTGAATGAACCTTTCTCTCACACTCTTAAGAGCCATCCCAGAGAGAGAGAGGTCCTGGCTCCCTCACAAATATCTGGTCCACACCTGGGTCCTGGGTCAACGATCCCAGATACCTTGCCTCACCACTATCCAGTTGCACACTTGTGCCCATAAGGTCCCAAACCGAAGCAGCCAGGTGGTATAAGGCTCACGCCCCCTTCACACAATTGTCGTTTCGCATAGCACGGAGACTGTCGTGCGACAGGGACTCAGTGGATTGATTTCTGCTCTGTCTTCCTGCTGGTTGTGAGGGCCCTGGTTGCCCATCATCATTAACTGGTCGTACTGATTTGGTCTTACATTCCTCCTTTGCACAGGGGCGACTGCTGCTGGCTGTGGTTGTCCTTGTGGTTCAGCTGAAGCCTGGACGGTTGTAACATCCGTGCGTTTCCACTGCTTGCACATCGGACTCACCCTCTTTGGGGCAGGGAGAGGGTTTTTCACTAGCTGAGGAGGTATATTCCCTTAGCAATTGGCGTATCTCCTGGCGCACCTGGCCCATCTCCTGGCACATCTCCTGGCGCACCTGGCCCATCTCCTGGCACATCTCCTTGCGCACCTGGCCATCTCCTGGCATATCTCCTGGCGCACCTGGCCCATCTCCTGGCACATTCTCCTTGCGCACCTGGCCCATCTCCTGGCACATCTCCTTGCGCACCTGACCCATCTCTTGGCACATCTCCTGCATCCCTTTTGCCAGTACCCCACCCAGTTTTGGGTAGTCCATTTCTGAGGTGGACTGTTGGGCGGTATCAGTCTGTGGGGCGGGATCTCTAGTGTCTGGGGCCTGTGACAGGCTCTGGCTCTGGGGTAGGATCTCTAGTGTCTGGGCCGTGTCAGGTTCGGGGCAGGATCAGGCTCTGGGGTAGGAACTCTACTCTCTGGGGCCATGTCAGGTTCTGGGGCAGGATCTCTAGTCTCTGGGGCTGGTGTCTGGGGTAGAATACCAAGCCAATCTCAACTTATCCTTGAGTGCTAAATAGAGTAGGCCTATCAGCAGCAGATGGTTAGTATTCAGAGGGAATTTAAACCCTTCGAAAATTGATGGGGTGGGCCCAAAGAACTGGTTGAGGGGTTGGGGGAAAACTTCCCCTGGTGTCATTTCCTCACAGAAGGTACCGTTGTTAACATAACCCCAAAAACATGTGCTCAGTGTGTGATAGCCGTTTATCCATGTGCCCACATTCCGGAGGAAGTTAAAAACCCATGAATTTCCTCACCTTCTCGACCCATAACGCAAGCTGGATAAACAGCAATGGTAGCCTTAGTCAGAGGACCCATATTCAAGTAAGGAGCTGCAAAGGGGAAGAATATAGCCAACGGCCACATGCCACCCGAACCAAGGGTAAACTAGACCACATAGTGCTGCCTAACAAGGTTCCTATATCTAGCACACAAAATAAAGTTATCCAGGAACTGTTATTTCCTTTTTCACCTCTATCTCTTAATGCCCTCAGGCCCCAAGTTGGGCCGCCAAAGATCTGGTCTCCGGTTTGGAAAGACAGGTGTCTGCTAAGGAAGGCAGAAGCCCCCCTTGAAGTGGCACATATAACCCCTTTTCCCTCCAAGTTATTATATTTTGAAATCAAGGGCCTTTAGGCAAAGATGTAGGAAATAGGAATAACAGTTCTTTACTCTCCCTCTCTATATATATGTATATAAGCAGTCAAACAAAACAACAACAACTATGGCAGTAACAGCAATCACAAACCCAGTGCCAGCCTTCTCGGCTGTCAGGCCCTTTCCCCTCGGGTGCAGTTCCGCTCGCAGCCGGCAGGGGCGCTGGCGGCTCCCGGTGAGCAGGGGCAGGTGCGATGTTCCCCCGCGGCTGCAGGGGGCGCTCCAGAGCGAGCTCGGGAAACACGCGGCACCAGTGCCCTGGGATCCCGGGAGGGATGGAACAAAGGCTTCAAAACCCCTGGGCAGCCGATCCCGGACTCTCAGGAACAGCAGGCTGGAGCGGCAGGCTGGAGCGGCAGGCTGGAACGGCAGGCTGGAACGGCAGGCTAGAACGGCAGGCTGGAGCGGCAGGGACGAACGCAAATCCCGGGTGGCAGACGAGATGTATCCAGATGGGAGAACCCCACGGAGGCCAGGCAGGCAGGGCGAGCAGGGCTACAGCGTAGCGAAAGCTCGAAGCAGCAGCGGGGCAGGGCAGCCACAGCTCGGCCTCCAGCAGGGCAGGGAAAGCGGCTTTTGGGGTCCCGGCGTTGTTTCCAGCAGGAAGAAAGAACGGCCAAAAAGAAAGAAGCAGCAGCTCCTTTCTCTGCTGCTTCTCTCTCCGGACGCTCAGAGCAAACTGACCCCACACCCAGGTGTAGACAAAGGAGTAGCCAGGCCCGCCCCACCCCCTTTTTTGTCTTTCTTAAGTACAGCTATTTGTCCCCTAGCAACATGCATATGGGAGAAAATTCCTTTAACAGGAAAAAACTAAGACTAAACTAAAACCCCAACAGTTACATAAGGTGAAGAAGGAAGCCACAGAGCACCGGGCTTGTGTGCGCAGTGTACAGGCGTCAAGAAGAGTGTGCTTGCAACTTGCTTGTTTGCTGAATACACGGTAGCAGCTGCAAGAGAAAAGTTCAACGGTAGCTACTTGTGCTCCTACCCATTGGTCATCCAGTGCCCCATGGGAAAAAAATGTGCTTAAACTTTCGGTGCTGAGATGCAGAGAACAGCATGCTAGATGCAGTGTAGAGTGCAGCAGTGAGTTTGGTGGGACTTACATGCGGCAAGGGGAAGGTGCAGCCCAGCACTAACTTTTTCTTCTTGAGCCTTTTTCTAGGAGAACAGCTGGTGGACGTTGTCAGCCAAGCTGCGAGAGCGAAGAACAATGTGATCGTACGTCTATCTGAGAAGGAAAATGCAGGGAGTACTGCAAGTGTGTTGTGCGTAATTTATATGCTGTTAAGAGAAGGAGGTACTTTTGGAACGTTTTCCTTCCTGACACTTCTCTCTGTATGAGCTCTAGGTGCTTCAACTCGGCGACAGGGAAGGTCTATGGAAGGGATTGTGCTGCAAGAATCAGGTTGCACAGGGAAGAGGGAAGGCCGGCAAATGCTTTCTGGCCTGGCGCGTCTCTCCATCCAAGCTGCAGCTGGAGACGCGTCGCTTCTGCCAAGGACTCTGCCACCTTGAGAGAACGTGATTATGCGCTACATGTAGTTGAGAAGGAAAGAGCATACCACTGGTTTGTTTCCTCTAGACTGCAAAGGGGCTGTGAAGGCCAGAATTGGCTTTTTGTTCTAGAACTTTTTCATTGGGAGCAGTTGCTGGATGTTTTGGAGAGGGTTTGGGAGCTGCGAAATTGAGAGGGTAAGGTTACCACTATTACTGCAGTCCTAGGGTGTATCACCGTGTCCCAAAGCCTTAGGGAGGCAGAGGAGAGAAGATCCAGCAGGCAGGAATTGTGCAGCAAGATTGATTTATTTAATTATTTTACAAACTCTTTTATAGACTTTTTTCTTCATAGTCTAATTGGACAAGGATCAACTACCCCTTGGGGTAATTGGCTAAAATCCTAAAACATCCATTGTCAATATATTTTTCTACTGTACTATAAACAAGACTTTTCAAGGCTGCAGGTGTTTGGTTGTTTACATAACTCTGCTACCTCTTCTGTGAGAGAGAAAAGTCTCTCACGGACTTAGAAAATAGCAAGAAAATCCTTGCTAGCAGCATTTTTGTATCCACCATTCCCCCTTTTTGTTTGATAAGATAACAACTCTACTATTAATCCTAAATAGAAATTTACATCAGTTATTAATTCTAAATATGTCCTTAAGGCTTTAACTATCTGACTCCATAACAAGAAATTTAAAGTTCAGTCTCTGCTGTGGAAGGACCATCCCAGTCTCTGCTTGTGGAAGGACCATCCGCCTGATGGTTGACATCTTGGTCATCATCAGAAGAGTCATTAGGCTGATGATCTACATTCTGGTCGTCATTTGGATGGTTGGCGTTCTGGTCATCATTTGGAGGTTGCCTGTTCTGCCTCTGGTGCCGTAGGTCAGGGCAAACGCACTTTGAAGGTAGCCACTGTACCCCAGTATCTGTGGAAATGCAAGCATACCCACGACCCCAAACAATAAGCTCATGCGGGCCTTGCCACTGGTTAGTGAGTAAATTCCGTACTCAGGCTTTTGCCCGGGGCAGTTTTGTCTCACCTGCAGACTGCAATGAGAGAAAATGATTCAGAATAACAGGATTATTTGAATTTGTGGTACTGTAAGGTGATTGATTGTATACAAATCTTTTTCTAGTTGGCTTCAGTAACCAAATTCAAAGGTTCCTGTGAGAATCATTGAAAGACCATTAATTCAACAGCCCTTAATTCGGCTAACTGAGCAGACCCTGACTCAGATTGGTGTGTTAGTCAGCCACCGCAAAGGTGCGCCCTTACACACAGTGACCCCTATTAAAAATTTGTCCCAATCCATACCCCCCAAGCTGCCAACACGTCCCGTCCCCAAAGGTTAAGGGAAGTGGTAGTAACATAAGGCCTAATCATAGCTGGGTGCCCCTCTGGGTCCTTCACCACCACAGGCCGTTCGCTTAAATAGCTCTGCGTAGTTCCTCCTACTCCTGAGATGGCCAGTCCCACCGGGGCTGAAGGCCATGAGGGAGGCCACGCAGAGAAGGAGATGATAGTTACATCAGCACCCGTATCAATCAAACCTCAAAGCTGAGTCCGGAGTGGATGAGCGTTCGGCAGGATCAGGGTACATGTCATCTGCAGCCTTTGGTCAGAGATGTCTGCAGTCCAGAAAGCCTGCGGAAGTCCCGTAGATCCACTGCCGTTATCTTCGTGAGTTTGTTGTTCTATCCTGGGGACACAAGACTTAAAAGGCACTAATTTAGCAAGGCAGGTCTTTTCAGGAATAGGGGTTTTTGCGTGGAGACCATAGCGCAAATCTGACTTTGAAAGTCAGCGTCAATAACCCCTGAGTGCACTAAGATTCCTTGATGGGCAACGTCAGGTTTTTCCCACCAGCATTGCACTGGGTCCCTGGGCTAAGGGTCCATATGCATCCAAGGGAACCTTATAAATACCACTAGAGTCTAAGACGACTGCGGCTGCGGTGTGGACGTCAAAACCATCTGATCCCTGGGTGCTGTCTCTAGGGTGAGTGGGTAGGCCTGTGCCTGTACCTGTGCCACTCTCTGGGGGACCGACTGCATTGGAGACCAATTCCCCCTCCTTGCACCCTGGAGGAAGTTTCCTCACAACGGCCGACCATCGGCATGAGTCAGAGATCTACAATAGTCCGAGCAATGCCCTGGCATGCCACACCTCTTGCAGTGAGGGATCGGTGTGTTTTCTTTTTGGCTCGGTTTAGGCCGCTTCCGTTTTTTTGCCTGTTTTGGTTGCTTTGGTTCACTATCAGAAGATGCGTGACCAGACTGCAGGAACACAGCCAAAGCAGACCTTTTCTGGTTCCCAGATCCCACCTTAATGCAGACTTTGACCATGTCTGTTACCTCAGGGTCCCCTGATAAGGCATCTATGACTTTTCCGCACTCCTCATTTGCGTTATCTCTCACTAACTGCCTTAACAACATCTGCCTTAACCCGTCATCCTCAACCTGCTTCTCGAGAGAAGCCGCAACTTTCTCTACAAAGGAGAGGAATGACTCTGATTTCCCTTGAACTATTTCAGTATATCGCTCTCTAGACGCAGACAGCTCTATGGTTTTCAACAGGGCAGCCATGCTGACCTGTTGAGCTTGCTGCAGGATGCTAGAGGACAAGGTACCCTGTAGGCTGGGATCAGAGAAGGGACCAGTTCCCATAAGAGCATCCGTTCCCGCTGTCCATCTAGGATCAGCAGCTGGGAGCTGCATAGTCCCTAATGCAGCCTTGTCGGCCAGCTTTCTCCAGGTTTTCTCAAAAACTGTAAATTGTACAGGTTGAAATAGAATTTGACCTCAGTGTCTGATATCAAACGGAGCAAGTAAATCTGTATTTATCACCCTTATTACCTGCATAACCTCAGCAGAACCTAGCCCATGTTGTGCCACCTTGGATTGCAGATCCTGGGCAACCTTCCAAGCAATCACCTCGTGTTTGTCATGCTCCCCTGAATTTGGGAGAGCCTTATACACTGGGAAAGCTTGGATCTCCCCTTTTGGGGAATCACTACCATCCTGAACTTCTGGCACAGCCTGTGGATAGAGTGTAACAGCTTCCTGATTATCCCCAGAATCCTCAAATCTATTTGGCATTCCAAGTGTTTCCATTAATTTCCAATCTCCCTCCTCCAACACTCGCATCTTAACTGACTCTAAGAAGCGATTGTAGTGGGTCGGACACACTGTTACCGTGCAGTCCAGAAAGGTCCAGGGGCGAGACCGCAGCAGCCTTTCCATTGCCGCCCGGCTATGGCAGCTTTACACCCCGGGGCCAGAACCTCATCTACCTCACTTTCTGACGAGGAATCATCAGGCAAAGGCAACTCAGAGACGCTGTGAGTGAACAGAGGTGGGTGGAGAGGGGCACTTTGGCTAGGTTGGCTAGCGGCAGAACAGACAGCACAGACTACAGCTGGGTGTGCTGCAGTTTGAACAGCAGCCTATTTACGGGATGCCGTCTCGGCCGATCCCGACCGAACTGGTACTGGAGCTGCTGTAGCCGTCTCCAGGGCTGCAGCTGTGCCTGGCACCGTGCCCGTCTCTTGCGCCATGCCAGCACCTGGCGCCACCGCTGGTGTCCACGCTGCAGCCACGCCCGACACCGCGCTCGTCTCTTCCACCGCGCCAGCGCCTGGTGCCGCCGCTGGATCTTGCTCCACAGCCACATTTGGTGCTGCCGCTGGCTGGGGCGCGGCTGCTGCTGCTGCTTCTGGGTTTTCCCACGGCAGCGCTACTTCCAGGTTTGCCGCTGGCTGCGCCGCTTCCTGATTCGGAGCCGCATCTCCTGTGGGCGGCACGGGCCTGGTGCACCCTGCGTGGCAGGGTGCCTCTGGCATCTGCAGCAGCTGCTTTTGCAAGCTGAGCAGTTCCTCCAGCTTCCGTGATATGCTCAGCAGCTCTGTCAGCAAAGTCAGATGCTGTATTAAAAAGTCGATGGCTCGGTTCTGCAGCGGTGCAGAACAGTCCAGCGCCAAGGAGGGCACTGGACCACACCCAGGCAGTCTCGGTGCAGGCCCGCCTGGAGCCGCACCGGCCAAGAAGGGACGTCCGGGCAGTTTTGGCTCTGCTGGCGCATACAAAACAGGCTAGGAGCCGCCACGGTCCAATTTGCTAAACCGCTAATTCACGGCCCTGGATAAGCCGTGGCTGCTGCCGAGCCGAGTGGCAAGGTGTACTGTGCATCTCCTGCTGCCCTGACACCCCTGCCTCTGCTGGTGCGGGGTCCCTGGCGGCTGTGGAGTCCTGTGATTGTGCAGGGTGAGGCGGTGCAGGCTCTGCCTGTGGAGCTGAGGGTGTTTTTTCGGATTTACCATCACTTGCCCCTGGAGCCCAGTCAGCGGGGTCCACCTCGGACATCCCTCCGTCATTCATCACCGAAATAGGCAAGCCAGCTCTGCTGCCACAGTCAAGGTCGGTCAGCAGCATAAATAACGAACGCCAAGTTTGGTATAATCCTAACACTTCTGGGTCCCAAAACAGGATTCCCTGTCAGACAGCACAGCCAAGTTCCTACCATAAGGCAAAGTCCAGGGCAGTATCTCTGTCCATGGAAATCCCTTTTAAGGTAGCCCAATCTAATAATTCCCGAACTGAGTTCTCAGGAATGGAGGTGTGCATTATACTAAACACACCTTTCCAGACCGTTACCACAGCGTCGGTTTGTGAGCCGCTGTTCGCCATTTCTCAGTCCCGTTGGACCTCCCGGTCCCGGGGGGGGAAGGGGAACAGCATACCTCTAGAGAAATTCGGCTTGGCTCGCAGCAGCAGGACACTTCGCAGCGTGCAGATCATGTCGGGCAGCACCAAATATTATCACAGCCCTATGTCCTAGGATATTTCACCGTGTCCCGCAGCCATAGGGAGGAGAAGTGCAGCAAGATTGATTTATTTAATTATTTTACAAACTCTTTTATAGACTTTTTTCTTCATAGTCTAATTGGACAAAGGATCAGCCACCCCTTGGGATGATTGACTAAAATCCTAAAACATCCATTGTCAAAATATTTTTCTACTGTACTATAAACAAGACTTTTCAAGGCTGCAGGTGTTTGGTTGTTTACATAACTCTGCTACCTCTTCTGTGAGAGAGAAAAGTCTCTCATGGGCTTAGAAAATAGCAAGAAAATCCTTGCTAGCAGCATTTTTGTATCCACACAGATCCCTCTCTTAGTAAAGTTTATGCTCCTAAGTGTGTTTCAACAGACAAATGATATGGACTGAGTTTGCCTGGTCATTCAGTGATAGACCATAGTGTTTCTGCAGCTGTTACACTGCTGGCATGTATGGATGGCAAGCCCCCATTTTGATATTCATGTAACTCCAGCCATTTGGGCAAACAAGCATGCTTTCATTCCATGTGCAAAAATATAAATTAAGGGAGAAAGGCTGCACTAGAATTTTATTGTTAACATTTTCTCCTTAGAGCACAAATGTTGTAACCTTATCTAGCAGCTATAAAAAACATTTCAGGGTTCAGAAGTGCTCTGAGGGGCTTTAAAAACAATAATCATTAGTTAAAACGCAATATCAGGTTTTGCCATGTTCCTTTCCTTCAGGTCAATTCAGCACTCATTACTGCAAGGGCAGGAAAGCTCCAACCTGTCAGAGTCCATAAGACTTCTTCTTCGTCCAAGCAGAGTTAGCAGCTACCTGGCGCTAACACAAATCTGGGCCCTCAGACTACTTAGAATTGTTACATGGGCAGGTTGCTACACAGCTCAAATAGGAGTTTGGAATGGACTTGCAGTTTGGCAAGCAGGCAAGGCAGAGTGAATCACCCCAGAAAGATCTCCAAGGGGCCCACAATAAGAATCAGCCAGTGCTCTAAAAATAGCAGGAAGCTCCACAGTGCTGAGGTATTACCGCAGGCCTGGGCCCTAGGGTATATCACTGTGTCCCGCAGCCATAGGGAGGAGGAGGAGAGAAGATCCAGCAGGCAGGAACTGTGCAGCAAGATTGATTTATTTAATTATTTTACAAACTCTTTTATAGACTTTTTTCTTCATAGTCTAATTGGACAAAGGATCAGCCACCTCTTGGGGTGATTGGCTAAAATCCTAAAACATCCATTGTCAAAATATTTTTCTACTATACCATAAACAAGACTTTTCAAGGTTGCAGGTGGCTTGGTTGTTTACTTACTCTGCTACCTCTTCTGTGAGAGAGAAAAGTCTCTCACAGAAAATAGCAAGAAAATCCTTGCTAGCAGCATTTTTGTATCTACACTGAGGTGCAGTCATTGTGCTTACATTCTGCTGGCTGGGAACACCAGGGAGAGCTACCAGGAACATGTACTCTTACTGCTACAAGTATTTTACCTTTAGCTGTCAGAACTGGGTGCACTATGAGCTGTGGGAGCATTGACTGCATGGTGTATCGTGTAGACCATGGAGCCCCAAAAATCAATCACCCGGGAAGGTGAGGAAATATCTCAATGATAATCCATAGTGATATAAAGAAGGAGCTCTGACTCTTTCCCTTCTAAATTGCTCTTTGGTTTTCTGGCAAAAACCTGGTTACTACCTTTTCCCCAGGCTGGATTTGGAAAAGAAGCATGCATTCATCTCCCATAAGCTTAGGTATCTGCCAGGTACCTTCTCCCTGTTCCCATCATCTAGATGTGTCTGGTCATGGCAAGAAACAGGCATATGGAGACCTGTGATTTAATTCCTGAGGAACACATCCCAAACAGTACAAATAACTCTCCCCTAGAAGCGCTGTTTCCTTCTGGTGATTATTCAAGGAGTTCCAGACAACCAGGTCACATGCAGGTGACTCTGCTTCAGACATCTGGGGCCAGTCAGCTGAGAGGAATCATACATAGAGTTCCCCAAAGCAGACTGTGTTTGAGAGGAATCTGAATATTGTACAAAACCTGGCTTGGGTCAAACTTAGGACATTAGTTTTCAAGCAGGGGAAGGGAAAAGATGTCCAGTTTCAATGCAGACTTTTTGCTTTGATGACAGATTTTTATTTGTTACAGTTGTCAAATGACATATCCTCCAACTCTAGCTGTTCCACCAGTCCAGTGCTGGTCATTCAGGGTTGGTACTGGGTACATTTATGAATGTACTGGGTTACCTATGCACTCTTCCCATCCTTGCTGGTTCCCTCTTTTCCCCTCCCTTTCCCTGCTAGAACTCCTTCTCCTCACTGGCCCCAGCTCCTGCAAGGACCACTGGGGGGGCTGGTTCTCCTAGATCCACCCCAGCTCAGTGCTCAATGAAAGGCACCTCCATTTCACTGACGTTGGAGGATATGGCATGGATGAAACTGTAAGTAGCCAGTTATGGTGATGTGCTCTGTTTGTATTGCAGGTGATGGGAGTGGTAGGACCCTCCAGTGTGGCTGACGGATTACCCCTTCTTCATCTCAGCCCTTATCTCTCGCCACCTCTGCCCTTCAGCACAGCTGTTGTCCGGCTTGTAGCATTGCAGATACAGGTGTGTCTGCCCTGGCCCACGGCCAGGCCTTTAGAGCTTCTGGTTGAGACACCAACTCATCAGTGCTCTGTTTTCTTTCTGCAAAAAGTGTGGAACATACACAAAAAATTAAGGAGAAGCAACATGTAAATTCTCCCTCCTTTCTGAAGGCTTGAACTGAGCTCAGAATTCATCTGTTGGGGCCAAGGCCACAGCAAGCATAACACTGCCATTGGAAATCCAGGGAGTTTGGCTGATGGATGCTGTTTAAGGCTCTGACAAGCAGGTTAGGATTGTCTGCAGGATCTAAGGAGTTAGTGTAAGACTTCTGCCACAGGAGGATGGGCCCTGACTTGTGTTACATCCATGCAAACTTTCCTGTGGGACCATGTGTGTAACTGAGAGTGGAGTTTGTGCTCTTCTGCTCTTACCTGAGCTGATCACACAGTGTGCCAGCACTAAAAGCCGGGCAACTTGGCTTTTCAGCTGCTGATGCAATGATATCCTTGTTGCCAGAATTAAAAAAAGTTCCAGACTTTTTGCAGATTTTCACCACTATTCCTTTCTCATAGCAGCACTATAACTTTCTACAGAGTCTTTCTGCCTCTGTGTCCCTTTCCTTCCCCACTGGCATGAAATTAGTCTGAATGGTGACCAAAGCTAATTTAGCTCAAACTTGAATTTTTAAATATGCATTGGTACATCCAGTTGAATACTTAGGCAGGTATTTCTGAGCAGCAGGATGGCTTGGGAAGGAAGGCTTACAGGGACCAACACACAAAGCAGTCCCTCCAAGCATGAGGCACAAAAGAACTTTTTGGTACAAACTGGCACAGAAAGAGAACAGACTTCTTCCAGCTCTGAGGGAATGGTTCCTTAATCAAAACAAAACAAAACACAAAAAAAAAAACCCCAGAAAGGCCACTTTCACTTGCTGCGAAATATTATATATTAAAAAATAAAACAAAAACAGGTACCAAATCAATAAATTTTAAAAAAATTATTGGGAACTTTTACTTCTATTATCTTCTTCTCCCTGTTCACTCATTTGTGGGCTTAAATGTAATGAAAACCGAACATGTCAGGAAAAACACAAGTCATAATTCCCAATACTTCCAGCAGGATACAAAACAGAAGTACCTCACACCCCATCAGAAAACATCTCCTGGAATTTCTCAGCCTGGTTCTGCAAGCTTGAGGAGTAGCATTTCACAGCTATGTCTGTAGCAACTGGGATGTTGTAAATGAGCAAAGGTTTTGGTGACAGCCTTTTGAATTACTTCCTCTAAAAAAAGGTGAAAGACCTTTCAATGTAAGCTTGACTGTGTGTCAAAAAGTAAGCATGCATTTTGTTTATTTTTCAGGAGTTCATTCTTTGTGTTAAGAAGGATGACAGGGCAGCACAAAGTGAGGCAGACCAAAAATGTGTTTGGGAATAGCCTCCGTGTTCGGACAGGAGAATATTTAGATAATGTCATTTGTGCAGTTTCCTCTGTTCCTTTTTTTATTCTCTATAGTCTGTGTCAGATCCTGATACCATTCACAGCAGTGGAGAGCTTAGGACTAACACTCAGCTGACTCCTGTGGGATACATCTGATTTTGTTAATGATATTTAAGAGTTAGGAGTCTGGGCTTCTTACATTTGGCTATGACAAGAGCAGGTGATCCCTATGTTACTCTGTGAATTCCTTTTACTCCTGACTAAATGGTCTGAGGACATCTCATTCAGTTAATGCTGAATCAGGTCATCAGAGCTGGTGGTGTACTGTGTGAACAGGGTGGCCAGGGGATCGTCATTCCCTGCAGTGACTTGTGTGCATGATCTGCTGATGAAATCGTTTAATCCTTTTTTATTATTACTGCACAGGCTTTGAAAGAAGATTTCCCCCTAAGCCATGTCGTCTCCCCATTCACCAATCAGGAAAGAAGGGAAGGAATGCTTTTAAACCTACTGATTCCATTTGTGCTCACAGTAGGATCTGGAAGCAAAGGTCTGACTAATTTAACAAAAAGAATTTTTGTCCCTCTTTTGGATATTTGCACTTTCCCTGCTCTCTGTATTTTATTCTTATTTTTTAATTTGGTTTTCTGTCACTGGCAGTATGTCAGCTAAGTGCCCTTTGGGTCTGAGACTGAAAAGAGCCCCGCTGGGAGGAGTTGTTATTTCTTCTCTTTATTTCAGCTGTGCCTTGGTTCTTGAGTCAGGTCCTACACAGATGTGCTCCTGCTTTTGAAACTGGAGTGCAGGGCAAGACAAATCTGTTGTAGCAGAAGTCACAGAGGGGAGCAGAGGTGTTGGAGTGAAAGCTCCTCTGGACTCAGGCCCAGAGGGAAGCCAAAGCACAGGGGTTGAATTAAAACCTTTGGACAAGCTGAGATACATGAAGTCACACCAAAGTGAAATAGAAATATAGATTTTTAACTTTTAGTAGAAATACATGCTAAGTGCTTTAAACATTAAAAAGCTGTAGCAGAGACCTTAAACACAGTTCTTGCTGCAGCAGTGTTACCTTTTCACAGAATTCTTTACTTTAGACAAAATATAGATAGAACTGTACTGTTCACATTTTTTAGATAGAGTGTTCACATAAACAATAAGAACTGATATAAACTATGTATGCAAATTTGTGTAATACCTATGTAATACTTGTGTAAGATTTATGACTATTTGAATTAGACCAGGATAGGTTAAGGAAAGAAAAACTAGAATCGTGTGTTAATCTTATTGGTCAGTTAACAAATATAATCCACACTTCTGTAAGAAAATAAATGGAGCATATAGAGCATGTAGAAGAAGCTGTTTTTGCCTGCTGTTGCTGCTGCTGCTTGGCTTTATCATGTACCCCCCTTCAAACTCTGCCTTCAAGAAAGCCGTGAAACTATGAAATAAAGAACTTAGCAGAACAGCAGCCTCCTCTGCTCTCTTACCCTGGTCCGAGAAGGAAGGGTACCCTGTCAAAAGCTCAACACAGAGGTCACAGAAATTGTGTGCCCCTGTGGATCACAGTTTGCCCAGTCCATGCCACTTGTCTTGCACAAGTCCTGCTCCTTGCTTTCTGCTACAGAGGGTCTTCACTGGTAAATCCCTAAATGAAAGCAAAGAGTAAAGGGAGAGGGGAATGCTAAAAGGAAATGAGACCACTGAATGGGACATTTCCTTGTGCTGTGTGGCTCTATGTTTGTGTGTGTTTGTGTTGGTGCTAAAATAAACTTTGCTTGCAGGAGGAGAAGCAGCATAACAAGGTGTGTGGGACGGAGTTTATGCTTAGGGGACATTTGAGATGCACCCTGTAGGAACCCAGAGTACCGAGAATATTTCTCTGCCTGTTTTGAAGGGGTTTTACCCCCTGAACAACACTGTTTTGATCTCCAACCTTGGAAAAAATTACCAACTATCAGACAAGAGCTAGAAGATACAATGGTGTGAATTAGGTGATAGACTACTATGTAAGATTGTCACAGGGTGAAAAAATTAAGAGGTTTTAAGCTTCTCTTTGTAGTAAATAGATAAGAGCAAAAACCAACAAAATGGAGGATTGTTGTTGTTCTCCAAACCTTTTTCTTCTTCTTCTACTAATCCATATTCTGCAGTAAAAGTAATTTTGGATGATTGGACAAAAAATTCTGCAGTTCCTGGCTGTGTTACTGAATAATTGGTAGGAAAGTGAAAATAATATATGTTTTTAGTAACCATTGGTTAAATTATCTTTAAAAGGCTGTATAAATCTTGATAATTGGGGCTTTCTCCTGCATTCTCTGCTCTGTACTGTGTCTGGGTGATGTTAGTGACTCTGTTTCTCTGATAAGACTTAATAAACAACTACCCAGCAGCAGTGAAAGAGGAAAGTCTCCGTTTGTCTCTTGAACTCCTAACAAGGACTTTAAAAAACTCTCTCCCATCAGGAGAGATTTGATTTACAGCACGGGTCTGTGTCACACCCCATTTTGGAACTGAACAGAGTCTGGATCTTTTGGGCGTCTATGATGGGATGTAGCCTGATCTTTCTCTCTCTTTCCCCTCCCAATGTATCTCAGACAGCCCCTGGCTGGAGCAGCCTGAGGTCCTGCTGCTGCTCCAGACTGTTATCAATATCCTCCTGCCACCTCGCATCATCAGCACTTCCCGCAGCAAGAATTTTATGCTGGAGAGCTCCCCCGCCCACTGCTCCACCCCAGGGGATGCAGGGAAGGACCTGCGGCGGGAAGGGCTTGCAGAATCCACCAGCCAGGCTGCCTACCTGGGTGAGTGATGGCTTCTACTGACCACTGAGAAGAGACAGAGCTATGGTGGAGTGCTCAAGAGTAGAGTGGAGTGCTCTCTGTAGAGAGCACTAAAGAAAACCATCTCAGGCAGGAGCTAACTGACCTCTTTAGAGCTGCTTTAGGCCTTGTCCTGAACAAGGGGCCAGGCCAGAGCATGAAGCCAGGAGTACCTCTGGAATATATCACAACATCAGTGATGTCTGCACTGCAGCTGGAGGAGAAGCAGCACAGGTAGAAGTCGCTCAGTTTTCACACTGCCAGACTACAGCAGTGAAGCCACAAAGGCGAGTCAGACTGCCCATCAACCCCTAACATCACAGCCTCACTGGCCCTTGGCTATCTAGGGTGAGAGGTGGTGTAGTCTGTCTGGCTGCTGGCCCCACACACGGTCCTTACTGACTGGTATGCCCCCTGCTTGCTGTAGGGTGGTGCAAGATAGTACTGCCTTATCTCCCATCTGACCCACAGGTGAAAGGACAGAAAAAATAATTAAATTGGAGATGCAGCAGCACTGCAGGCAGTCGGGCCTATACGGGGACAGTTTTCTCTCAAAGCACCCCTTCAAAAACAGCTTCTCTGTTTCTGATTTTGTGAGGGCGAGCATTTATCTGAAGATTTATATTTGGTCTTTGTTAACCTGTATCTGAGGAATGGAGTAAAACTGATGAAAAATTGGCAGTTCACCACTGATTTAGCCCCCCACCCAAACAAACCAGGATACAGAGGTGTAATGGCTGAGAAGTCTTGGCCATCCCATTAAGAAAGATGGAGTAGTCAACTTTCCCCCAACAATGTTTTTACCAGACATGGGGAACATGGAAAGGGAGAGATTCCTTGTCTCTCCTGTAAGTCAAGTGTTAATCACTGCCCACTTTAATGCAGAGCATTGTTTTGAACTTCATTGCTGTTCATCCCCATTTGTAATGCCATGCTCTTGCTCTTGTGAATTACTGCCCTTGGCTTACTGGACCATATTTGTATTTAAATTGCAGTGTGGCCATGACTCATGCAGCTGCACTGCTAGAAAGGTTCTTTTCATTGTCCTATAAATCATCTGCAGATTATTGTGCTCACAGGGTGACTCTTTGTGTGGATATGCTTGGTCAAGATTTTTGAGATTGTCTGATCAGCCAGGACTGTATTCCTACTCTGAGCTGCTTTCAAAATATCGGATTCTGGGAAGACAAAAGAGCTCTACAGGGAGGGAGAGGGAAAGCCAGAGCAAGAATATACAGAGGGACTTAGATATGAAGTAGAAAAATTTCTCTGGGAATGGGACTGCCAATACTGATCCTGAGGCCTTTATTACTAGAAGGTTGGTTGCTCCTTCCCTGCCATGTTTGGAGACTGATAGAAAAGACAGTTGTGACTCTGAGGTGTGTGGGTGTGCATGTGCATGTACATGCAAAGCATGCCTGTATAGGTTTGTGTTCACTGTGGCCCCCTCCCCCATTCTTCCCCCAGTGCTCATGAGGGACACTGGTAACATCTCTGACTGCCCTTTGCTGATGTGTGTTCCCCTGTAGCCCTGAAGGTGATCCTTGTTTGCTTTGAACGCCAACTGGACAGCCAGTGGTACTGGCTGAGCCTGCAAGTCAAAGAGATGGCCCTGCGGAAGGTGGGAGGGCTGGCCCTGTGGGATTTCCTCGACTTTATCGTAAGAACACGGATCCCTATCTTTGTGCTCCTTCGGCCCTTCATCCAGTGCAAGGTAACAGTTGCTTTGGCTCCTGATATTTCACTCCCTGAAGGCAAGATAGCCCTTATTCCCCAGCTGAGAACAGAGGAACAGCACTTCTGGAAGAATTATATATGTATGGAGTGACCTTTCAGAAGTTAGTAGGCCTAAGAACCCTTTGAAACTAAATCACAGAGCTTTTTCCTAGCCAAAGCTAAAGAGCATGTCAGTCATCCAGGTGCTCTGATCCATGGAGTACAGCTAGTCTTAGTTCCTCTGGATGGGGAAAGGCATGTGGACTTAATTCTACAATGAAGACATTCAAAGCACTTGGAAGGAGTGTGAATGTGCTGAACCTGGGAGGATGTTGGCAGAAATCTTCTAGTAATCTCTCTTCTGCATAGAGCTGGGCAATACAGCTAACAGCCAAGAAGGACCACTCCTCTTTCCATCTCTTGGATGAAGGTTCTGACAGGAATTTTGTGGATGGACAAACAGCTACTAGGCTGAGGCATCTGGGGCTTAAGTTAATCACAGCTTCTCACCGGTTACCAGGTAGACTAGCAGATGGTACTCTACCTTATTTAGCCTACCTTGTCTCTTGGACAGACTAAATCATCATGGAGGAAGGAGCTGTCTCATGACAGGATCATGAGGATAGAGCTTAGAATAAGGAAGCCCTCATCTCCATGTACCCTGTGCCACTGAGGTTTTGATCTCTGTTCAGTCAAATATAAGGTTGTCCCTGTGTAGTGGTTTGGTCCAAAATACTCATTACTATTACCTTCTGTGAGATAAGAATTAGAAGAAAAACAAAGCAGGCACCAAACTTGAAAAAATATAAAGAAGTTTATTAACAGACCTAAAAGAAGAAAAAAAAATTATACCACACCTTCAGAACTCTTCTCCTCCCCCCACCTTCCTCCCTTCTCCCATTGACGATATAAAAAAATACCACTGTAAAGCCAAAGCTCCTCGTGCAGAAAGGTCTGGCTGCTCAGCAGCAGCAGATCCTCCAACTTTCTCCTGGTCTCTTTGATTTTTCTCTACTATGACATCCAGATCAGCATCCCGGAGCTGATGGGGCACTGAGTTCTCTCCTGAACAAGGGGAGACTTTTCTTCAGTGATGGCCACCCCTGTTGCCACGAGATGGCAGCTGCTGCTCATACATGGCAAGCAGTTTATGTGCTTTCTTCTTAGGAAAACAAATTCAAAAGGAAGTGCTTCAGTCTTTTTTCCTTGGCAAGAATTTGCCTTGTTTCTAAATGTTGAAGCTGATCTGTAAAATACTGGTTGTGAAAATCAGACTGCATAAGTAAAACAGAGATTTTGGAAAGGTGAGGCAAGCAAGGCAGCTGTTTGTGTTTTATCACCTCTGCCACCCCCGTCACAGTATCACAGAACCATTAAGGTTGGAAAAGACCTCTGAGATCATCAAGTTCAACCTTTGACTGATCACCACCTTGTCAACTAGACCATGGCACCAAGTCCCACGTCCAATCATTTCTTGAACACCTCCAGGGGTGATGACTCCATCACCTCCCTGAGCAGCCCATTCTAATGCTTAGCAACCCTTTCCAGGAAGAAATTCCTCCTGTCCAGCCTGAGCTTCCCCTGGTGCAGCTTGAGGCCATTTCATCTTGTCCTGTTGCTGGCGGCAGGGGAGGAGAGGCCAACTCCAGCCTGGCTCCACTCTCTTGTCTGGGAGTTGTAGAGAGTGAGAAGGTCCCCCTGCCCCACTAGTCCAGGCAGAATGAGGTGCCCAGTGTGACAAGAATGCTTGGCTTGCTGTTGATTTCTAGTGCCATGAGTGACTTGGGTTTGGTTTTCCCCCTCTTGCGCAGCTTACCAAGGGAAGACATCTGTCAGCACTGTGGGCACCTCCACCTCTGCTTACCGCCTGAGCCTGGCCACCATGTCCCGCTCCAACACTGGCACTGGCACAGTATGGGAGCAGGACAGCGAGCCTTCCCAGCAGGCCTCGCAGGACACGCTGAGCCGCACAGATGAGGAGGATGAAGAAAGTACGTGGCCACTGATACTAAGCCCCAAACAACTGAGGATGTTTTCTTGATGCCCAGAGGCTGGCTGGGAGGGGAACACAGTTGCCCCCGTCCCAGTATGAATAAAAGGTCCACAGGAGCATGAGGTTGAGCAGCTGGTGTGGCTGGTATAGTATATATATGTATATATATATGTATATATATATATATATACATGGTGTTAAAATTTGAGTTGTAACATACCTCCTCATTGCCCTCTGAGCTATGGCAGGGTAAAGGGAAGGGCACACGGAGGATTTTAGTGCCTGAGATGCGGGCTGATGTGCAATCATCACAGTTCTGACAAGGCATTTGGCAACCAGGCCTCTCTTTGGCCATCATGACAGTGGGCAGGGGCTGTGGCTCTGTAGTTAGGATCCTGTTCCTGCAGGATCCCCAAAAGCATCAAACAGAAGGAGTGAAAATGGAGGGCTCAAAAGAAAGGCCCATGCAGTTACAGCAGAATTGCCTTTTGGCAAAGAGCAATTAGCCAGAAACTTTGCAGGTTTAGCCCAACTTTATTTTAGCTGGGTTCACCACTAAACTTTGTACAATCCACCCAGAGCTGTATTGCTTATACATTGTTCAGATATTTATTCATTGTGGCAAACTGTGGTTTCAGATTAATTCTGAGCCACGGTGTGGAACGGTAAGTGCCATCTTCCTATCTGAACTGCAGCATTATTTCCTCAGCTCTGCCTTGGATAAACACTGCCGTAAAATATTTCAGTACCTCAGAATAGGAAAAGGTCAAAAAGAGAGGAAATTATACAAACCCACCCCTTTGTTTTCTTTATTTGTAATTAAAAGTTGTTGTGGCAAAAACCACAATAAAGTAATTTCTCTCTGGATACTTGATATAATTTGAAACAGCACTGAAAATTTCAAGCTGTCCTGATTGCAGTCCAGCTGTCTGCATAGTTCTGTTGCAGTATGATGTATTTGAGTCAACTTATCCAAATTTTTGGTGACGTTTTAAAATGCATGTCCTGAAGGGTGTTGAAGGGTGTCAGTTCTGCATTTTGCTGTCATGTATTTTGGCTTTTTTGTCACAGTGCTTTGCTAGATCATAGAAGCAGTTTATTTCACACCAGGACAAGGTCCAGTTACAACTTTTGTGCTGGAAACACTGTGTATTAACAAACAATTTATTAATCACAGGATTAATTCCCTAGTGGAAGCTGGATTCCCCAAACATGTTTTCCTGAGAGCCATTTAAGCTGAAAGAATACATAAATCCCTGCTCCATGTTTGTCAGGTTCCTCATCCTGCAGGGGTTTATATGTATGTCTTTCTGCACTGTGGCTGTAAAGTCTAATGGAATATTCCAATTTTCAGGCTTGGGCTCTTGGTAAGTGAATGCTGGGTACACCTTTGGCATCCTGTTATCTCTTGACAACTGTCAAGATGCAGGTGGGATTTGGGTGGTTGTTTCCTCTCCTTTCTGTTTTTTTCTCTCTTTCTAGATGACTCCTTGAGCATGCCCAGTGTGGTAAGTGAACAAGAAACATACCTT
Organism: Corvus cornix cornix; assembly: GCF_000738735.6. Classification (NCBI taxonomy): domain Eukaryota; kingdom Metazoa; phylum Chordata; class Aves; order Passeriformes; family Corvidae; genus Corvus; species Corvus cornix. The sequence continues at coordinate 34,786,475 of NC_046337.1, forward strand.
ATGGGTGCCATTGGGAGGAGGCGGTTCTCCAGCCATCTCTCCAGCATGTCTGCACCTCAGGCTGAGGTGGGCATGTTACCTAGCCAAAGGTAACAACATGGGCTTTTCCCCTTTCCCATTATATTAACAAGAGCATAAATGGCACAGGTACATCAGAGATATGGGATAGTGGAATTGGTGCCAACATAGTGATGCTAAATTTATTCATCCTGGAATAGTGTTGGACCAAGGGCGCAGGACTGGAAATAATGATTTTCCAGGATGATCTGTGTTGCGTAGGGTCCATAAGAACAAGCTGTCATCCACAGCAACCTTCCTCTCAAGCAGTTTCAGAAACACTCAGCGTTATTATTTTTCTCTGCTACTACTGAATAGCAAAAGGAAACATGGTTTTGGGGTATTCATTAAACCGGGGGACCACACCCAGTCTGTGTAGGGGAGTGGGGAGGAATCTTGAGAAGCTGGGAGAGGGGAGCAGAGGCAGTTTGATTTACTTTGTTTTCTTCCGTGTGTTCTTTGTCCTTCCTAGAAGAGTAACTAGCTCATCGCAGAAATTAAACTCTATGTTCAAAGATGGGATGTAATACTGTTTTAAACCTGAAATACTTGTTGATACAAATAACATTGAATGCCTTATTCCTGGTTGACAAGGAGTGGTGAGAAAGAGCTTGTTGGGAAATGTACATCTTTAGAAGATGTGGAGAGAAGTTTTGCATTTAAATGTGGGGTTTTTTTCTAAGTAAGCAATGTTTATTGTTTTATTTGTCCGTGACATAGTTATCCAAGGATACCTGACAATGGACAGATTAATTTATGTTACTTCCTTTGAACCTTTAAAGAATATATTCTACATAATGTCTTGACAACCCCTGGAAAATCAAACAATATTGTTCCCTCCCCATTCTTGCTTGGAATTAAAGAAATAACATTGATAGATGAAGGAAAGTTAACAGCTGTGGTATCTACCAGCAGAGATGGGAGAAGTGAGTTACAAGAGAGAAGTTACACAGATTTTATCTGTGAGTTTTCACAAAAGGACTTACAGGAACTCATTTGACTTTCAAATTCAGTTGATTCGGTCCCTTTTTTCCTTGAAAAATTAACATGCAAGACTCCATTTTCCTCAATCTTTCACTACCATCTTTAGTGCATAAACTTCATAAGAGTCACAGCTGACTGAGAGCAATGTTTGCTTTGTGCAATCCCAAATCATGGTGATGCTGAGAAAAAAAGACTTTAAGTACCACAGAGCTTCACTCTCTACTTTTAAAGTACATGGTATAGCAGGAGAACCACTTTTCATGTGGGTAGGGGAAGGACCAGCTCAGCAAGCATAATCATAGTCCTCGACGTCATGCCTTTTGAGTTTATGGATGGTCTCTGGGCTTTCAGACTGCCTCACAAATGTAAACTAATTAATGCTAAGTAAAGTTATTACTGCTTTCCTGCTGGTAACCCAGCAGACAGTCTTTCTTTCTTCCTTCCTTTCTTCTTTTCTTCCTTTCTTCCTTTCTTCTTTTCTTCCTTTCTTCCTTTCTTTCTTTTCCTATGGCCTGAGCAGGCTGCTCCTGCCTGATGGCTGCATTGCAGAAAAGCATTGGAATTGTGTACTCCTTGGCCAAGACCCTTGCCAGCTGTTTATTTACAGTTTCATTGCACTATGAGACCTTGTTTTCCCCATGTTTGTCCTTAGAGTTGCACCAGAAGGAGAGTGGTCTATAGCTCATGGGAGATAGATCAGACCTCCCTCAAGGAAGAAGTGGCTCATGGGGAAGGAAAAAAGCTTTCTATGATGCTGAAAGTAAATAGAACTGAAATAAATCAAAATGCTGCAGAAAAATAGCTTTGAAAACAGTTCCCTGCCTTATTTCCTTTAGAAACACATCCTGTTCAACTTCTCAGCTCCCCAAATCTCAGCAGAGATGTAGAAGGCTTCATGCAGTGTAAACTCCCTCTAAAGACTGCTCCTGTTATCAGATGTTCTTTCACCTCCTCTGAGTCATATATGTGCTGTTGAGCATGTAAGACCGATTAATGTTACCGTCCTTTTTTTACTTTTTTATTCCGTTGATATTTTCTTCCCTTGAAAACAGAGACAAGCGCATGCTTTTTGCATTTTCTTTCCCTAAATTCTTAATCTCCCTGCCCCTCCTGCAGTGAACCTAATGTCCTCGATGACTCCCCGAGCCTGGCCACTGAGGGCAGCCTCTCTAGGTACAGTGTTAACACTACCTGTCTGTCAGTGTGTGTGCTGGGAAACAAGCTGTTTCCGACCTTTTGTCTCTTCCCCTCACCTTTTGTCACTCTCTCCATCTCTGTCTCTTGTGGCTCATCAATATTCAGGCCTGCAAGTCAAAGGTGTAGTAACCCACCTTCAGTTTTCAGCTTTGATTGCCAATAACTTTGAGAAGGCTAAGGAGAAGGGGAAAGAAAAAGCTGTAGTGAATGAAGCAGCAGGCTGGCCTTTCCCCCTTGTTTAACAATTGCTTGAAAGGCATGAGAAAGATGATCCATGAGGCATTAGCTGTATCCTGTTATAAGCATTAGTCTGGAGGCCTATGTAAAATGGAGACATCTGTTTTTTCATTCATCTCACAATGCTGTCACCACAAAAGACTTAATATCAAGCTGAGTTCTTTACCATTCGCTGATAAAACTAATTATGGTAAGTCCTGTGGAATATAGTGTTTTGTGGGTGCTTTACAATAATTCTCATTAGTCTTGCAAAGCATTTTCAATTCTCAAATGACAACTTAGAAATCTTGCAGGTGGATGCCATAAATACATCTCTAAAATGGCTCTGTTAGTGCTGCAGTTCAGGTCTAGTTGTTCCCCATTACCCACAGACGGGAACAAACACAAATGGGTCAGGAGGGAACTTACAAGGGAAGCCTGCACCTTTAACACCCAGATCAGTCATGTTAATCATTCTCCCTGCTCTGCTGCTGTGCTTCCACCTCTCAACCTATCCTCTTGAGGCTGGAGAGTTGTTGTTAGTCCCAAGAGCATCTGTTTCCTCCCAGGAGAACACAGCCCCATACATTGGCAACACAGAGGATAACTCACTATTTCATTCCTGCACCAGTGGAAGCAGTGGATATGTTGAGAGGCGTTTGTGTGAATGGTTTCTGTTTCATTAGCTTGGGTTTCAATGTTGGTAGTGGCTTTTTGGGATGGGGACAGGCTGCTGTGTTCGTTTGTTCACTCTCTTCAGTTGACAAAAGGAGTTTATTGTCGGTGCTATCACTGAGCTCATTCCATGCAACATGGTGTCCTTCGTGTGTGTGAACCCTTCTCTAGCAGACCAGTCTCTTATCAGTTAGGAAAAGACACCAGCTTCTTGGCAGAGGCAGGGGTATTGTTACCTGGTTTTGTGACAATGTAAGATTGCATGGTCATCTGGGCTAAAGAGCTGAAGAGAAATCATTCAACCAAAGAACTTCCATGTTGTCCCTTTAGCAGCACTAAAAACTCACCACAGTTGAGGAAGAGGACAAAGGGGAAGGTCTGTGTCTGAGTTAAGGCCATAATGACCTGATACTCAGTTACATCAGTGTTGATTCTGAAATATTTTGATCTTGTTAAGTAGGGGCTAGCCACTCCTAATTACAGTGGTGAGGCTGAGCACTATGAGACACCTAAGTCAATGAACGTGTTCAAACACAATAATTTATTTTGAACCCTGAAATGTAATCAGCTGCACAACGGGTTCCTACTAATTCCTGTCACAAAAATTTTCTCCAGGGACCAGGACACTATCCTCCACCCTGCTCTAGGGTATAGAGCAAATGGGTGAGCAGATGTACTTGGGAGTCAGTTCTGCTGAAGTTTATTATCCTTTTCAAGGAGCGGGCACTAATGTCTTAAGGACAGGCTGCAAAACCTTAAGAAGCCTTAAGAAGGAATGAAGACACTGCAAATGTGTCTAAAAAATTAGGTTAGATCTCTGTGAGGAGAAAAAGATGTTTCAACTGCATTGTTAAATGTGAAAATTGGATTCTTCCTCTAAAGGACAGCAGTAGTAAAGCAGATGTTGTAGAAGCTTATTGTGCTGTGGGGATTATAGGGCAGAGTTAATTTGTTTTTACATTCAGGAACATTAGTTTTGAATAAAGCAGGCTTCAGTTTTTCTTATGTAACTTTGATTTTGGCTGCCGCACAATGATAACTTTTTAGGATCACCTTCTGAATTCAAAAGCTGGTATTTAATCATAACCAAGATAAAGAAGTAAACAGTATTTACTAGGGACTAGACCCTTTTGGAAGGTAGGAGTCTTAAATAAACAAATTGTGACAAATACAAAAAAGAATAAAGTCTGTTTCCCTTTGTTCTATAGCAATTAGACCCAGCCTTGAAAAAAAGCAGGGAAGGCAGGAAGGGGAGAGCACTGAAGTGCTCAGACAGCTTGGAGTACAGGGCTGAGGAGCATCATGATCTGTTGTGGTTATAATCTGAGAGGACAGGATATTTTCCCAAATCAGAAAGGAAGAAGGTGAAACCATTGTAATGGAAATCTATTGCACAAACACATTTCCCTGTAATGTTTGTGCCTATCCTAGCTTAATGGTTCCTAATAGGAAAAATCAGATTGAATCCATATTGCCAGGGCAATTGCAGCAGCAGGTTTAATGCTAACTGGGCTGGGATGTGTCTGGAAATACAATATATTTAACCCATTTCCTGCTGCCTTTGTCCACCAACCATCTCATTCATATGTCTAGGGACACAAAGTGTATATGCTGTACCATGATGGTGTGGCAAGCATGTACATCTTTATAATAGACATTTAAACTCGTTGCTTCCTTTGTCTCTGTTTTGTTTTCTTCTTTCTTCATTACCTTTTTGGGGGTTTTTTTTGGCTGTGTGATTTGGTTTTCTTTTAATTCTTGAGCATTACTTATTTTACTTGCCAACCCAACAAAGTTTGTTTTGGCCCCCACTGTGTGACTGCACTGTCATTCCTTGTAGCACTGGTAACATGCATCCATAAACTTGGGTTGGTTTGATCTTTGGCTCACCTCTGCCCTACATAATGGGAGTAACATTATTGTGTAAATAAATCCCTGACAGAGATAGGGAGCGACAGAGAGTGTTGGGCAGGAAAAAAATCTTGTTTCTTATTCCCAAATAAATCTAGATTATGTCCTTTAGAAAAACTATTCTTATAGATCACATTGCCATGGGGAGGAAATGTACTGTCAGCTGAAATGGCATCTGATTCAGTGTTCCTTTGCTGGGTCCCACGGGCTGTCAGAAAAACAGTATATTCCTGGTCAGGTCTGGTAAACAAGGAGCGACAGAAAAGGAGGGAGGGCAGGCTGCACAGAGCCAACCCTCTGCCTGCCATGCTCGTTTTCACAGAAACAAGATTGGTAGTTCTGTTCTTTGATGTGAAAAAAACCCCTCACAAACCCTCATGAAGAGAAAGCTTGTATCTGAAAATTCAGTCACTTGTCTGAAATTTGTGGTCTTTATGATTCTCTCTCTCTTGCTTTCCTTCTTCAAAATGTGGGGACACAGAGCAAAAAGACAGCCACAGCAGGACTGTGTTGTGCACAGGCAGCTCTGCAAAACACAGCTGCTCTCAGGTCCACCATTTCCCTGCAATAGGTATCTGCAATTTCAGCTTGTAAGATCATCCCAGATTATACCAGTCTGTGTAATGATTCAGTACTGGAAGTAAACGTCCACCAGCTCACTTAATTCATTTCACTTATGTTATTAAGCCAGGCTGAAAATCCCAGACTCCAACCAGGAAGACACGAAGTCCAGCCTTTTTTTGCTCACCTACTGTTTGTCTTCAGTGCACGGGAATAGTTTTTACCTCGTGTATAGCCTATGTGCCCTCACGCAGTCCATGTATACCCTTTATCTAATGAATTTTTCAAGTGTTTTCATATCACATGTGAAGTGAGTTTGTTTCAGCACTGTAAACAGTTTTGTACTGAATATAATTGCAGTCTTTCTGCTGCAGACATTAATGTCTCCTTACTCACAGAACTAAGAGTTACCTTTCCTTCCTCAGAAATCGTAACAGTGTTCTCAAAGCTACTCTAGTAGAATTTTTTTTTCCCAAGAACTTCTCCAGCTAATTCCTACTTCATTCACACACTGGTAACCACTGTAAAAACTTCTGGAAATTCAGAAGAATAAGTTTTATGTAATCCTAGAAGCAGAAGATTAAGGAAATTCTTCAAGCTGTAACTTCAGGTTGTCTGGATCACAAATATAAAGACTAATTTAAGTGCAGTCTCTTTGCTTTAATAAGGAATGATGTGATGCTTTTGGACTTACCAGTCATAGGTGCTGTAGTCAATGTCTGGGTCAAGAACATAGTCTTACTAACTTGGAGGTAACTCTGAGGTCTCTGCTTATCCCTAGGCAGGTGTTTGTGTGGTGTTTAGGATGCATGATATGTAAAGCATGTCAATATCCTATGGAAAAGCTGGCATATATGTTCCAGGGACTGGTGATTTCATTTGGAAGACCTGTCTGAGGAAGAAAGGGACTCAAATATATCTTGTTCTGGCTTTGAGCTTGCTGAAGCTTTTTCTCTTTTTCCAAGGCAGTGCAGCTGTGGTGAAATTGCTGAGGGCATGCCCAGCATTATTAGGCTGTAGTCTGTCAATCAAAAGATAAAGAGCTTCAGGGCCCCAAGATGTCTCTCTTCTTGAAGTTGCCCACTGTCTCCCCTGCAGAAGTGACAGAAACATGGATATGGTTCAGTGCAAAGTCTGGCTTTAGCTTAAATGAACAGGAGGAAGGAATAAGACTTTCAGATCAGGTAACCAAACTTGGCCCCTGTCTTGGTTTGAAAGACACATGTCTGCCCAGGAAGGTGGGAACCTCCCTTGGGATGGAGAATACGACCCCCTATCCTCCGAATTATTGCAACTGTGAAATTATGGGGCTTCCAGGCCAAGATATGGGAACAGGAATAACAGTTCTTGACTAGTATGTATGTATGTATAACAAGGCAGACAAACAACCACAACGGCAGCGACAACAAACAAACCCACAAACCCAGTGCCAGCCTCTCTCGGCTGTCAGGCAGTTCTGGTGCAGTTCTGGTGACAGCCGGCAGGGGCGCTGGTGGCTCCCGGCCGGGCGGCAGGGGTGCAATGGTTCCCCCGCGCCTGCAGGGGGCGCTGTGGCACGGGCTCGGCTGCATCTCCTGTCACGTGGTGATGGTGGACAGGTTGGATGGCAAACATGGGCTGCAGCAGGAACCTTGGAGCAGCGGCTGGAATAGCAGGGCAGGCTCACCCGGAGTAGCAAGCAAGAGGTAGCAGACACTCTGCAGGTGTAGCAGGGGCCATGGGGTGTCCCAGCAGGCAGGGGGGGTGTGTTACAGTGCAGCAAAAAAAGCCCGAGGCAGTGGCAGAAAGCAGCAGAGCTGGGCAGTGGCAGCTGGGCTCCTCCACAGCAGCTGCCACAGGCAGCTGGGAAGACGTGCCCTCCGGGAAGGGGGAGGAGGGTCAGGGTCCCGGTCTTCCCCTGAGGCACCTGAGCAGATGGCAAGGGTCCTTTCCAGTGAGACAGTGTTCCAATAAGGTCCCAGTTAAATGGCTGCTCTCACGAGCAAAGGCTTACCCGGGGCAGGAGAAAACAGGACAGGGCTGGGCTCTGGCAGCAGCAGCGAATCCCCGCCGCCTCCCCCCACCCCCACTAGCAGCAGCTCGGCCGTCCTCCTCTGAAGCCTAGAGAGCAAGAAAGCAAGGAGCTGTGCCTAGCCCCTTTTCCCCCAGCCCAATTCTCATGGTATCTCTGCCCCTCCAAGAGAAACCCCCAGTTAAGAGAGTGGCCAGCCGCACCTTTCTAGTGGAAACTTTTGTCTCTCCTAAGTATCGGTCCTTATGGTTTCTTAGCGACAGATGGGACAAAATTCCATGAGAGAAAGAAACAAAAGGAAAAATCCTAAACTCCAAGAGCCCCAAAGCAGAGCAGGAAACTCTCCATGTTCTGTTCCGCCAAACCTTCTAAGAACAATCGGTAACTTCTGCCAAAGTGAAGAATGAGCTGCTCAGGAGACAGAGCTTTTTAAGCCTCTCCACAGACATCCTACATGTCTTGTCTGACCATGTTCCTAGGTTTGTCTTCTTCTTCCACCCCTGTGTGGTCAGGTGATTAACCTTCATTCTGTTGGTGGTACTGACAAACTCCAGGGAACTCCAAGAGAAGTATCTAGAAAAAGAATGTTGTTTTCCTTTAGATTAATGCAAACCAAAGACAAAATGGATTGCAATACTGAATCTTCAACAGTGTGTATGCGAGATATAGCTGGAAGTTGCTTAAATAGGACATGTTGCTCAGTGGATTCCAGTCTGGCCTAAAAAAGCAGCTGCCTGAGTTAAAAGAAGTCTATCTTAAATGTCACTTAGTGACTATTGTAGTCATAAGTCTCTCAGACACAGTTTGTTCAGCTAAAGTGTTTTATGACTGCTAAATGTCCAGTGTTCAGAGTAATACAGTGCTTTGATAAAAATGAGGGGAGGATGGTATTTCTATATTAAGTAGATTGAATGGTCAGTTGAATGGTAGTATGAGGTGGTACATAGTAGAGTATGTTTTATTGCTAAAGTTTCTTCTACTGCAGGTTTTCAGATATTTTGTGCCAATATATTAAAAACCAAAAAGCTGTATTTATCTAGCTATCTAGCTATCTAGCGATCTATCTGTCTATCTACCTCTAATTTTCATTTACTTGTCTCTTTTGTTAGCCACAAAAATACTTAAGGCTGCAAGTGTTGAGTGTGGGACCTTGTTCACATAACTCATGCATCCATTATGTGAATGGATCCTTTGTCACTTTGTGTTTGCTTTTTGTTTGTTGACTTAAATTGAAATTAAAACCAGATGACAAAATTGTGATGAGGCCATGGAGTCTTATTTGGGAAGAAAAACAATAGCTTTTACGACATTGTCCTTGAAAAAAGGAAAAGCAAACAAGAAGGCTTTTGAGCTAGGAAGCTGATGTTCCTGCCTTCACTGATGTGGCAAAGGATGCAGAGAAGTGAGTGCTGCCCAGTGGGATGCATCAATCAATGACTGAAAACTGAAATCTGCAGTTATTTATATTTGGATACTGTGGAAGGCATCTTTTCAGCTTTATACCGGCTAGCGCTTGTACTTCAATGCCTTAGAAAGCCTCGAGCAGCCTTGAGAGGTAGCACGGGCGATCTAGCACTTAAGTAGCTCTAAAATCGGTACCTGTATCAGCTGCAGAGCAAATACCATCAGCCAGAAGCAAAGAGGGAGAAATATAGCTCCCTGCTCGCTCAATTTCCTACGGTTAGAAGCTTTCAAATGAGACAGACAACCAGAGATGTTCACAGGAAGATAGCTGAGCCAAGAGAGGGCGGGGCCTCCCTCGACCATCTCTTTTATTAGGAGAAGGGGAAAGGGGAGGACTGGGGGCGGACCCGGGGTGACCGGCCAATCAGACACTGCTAAAGAGCTTGAGTTACATTTGGTTTTCCCCGCGCTTAGAACAAAGGAGCTCAGAGCACATGCAGGAGCACGTATCTTTGGGAGGGGGAGGGGAAGCTCAGAGCAGGCAGCAACAGGATGCTACCTGTGTGTGGCCAAGTCCTGAATGCCATGACTCCACCTCCCACCCTTTCCTAAGCCCCGGAAGCCACAACCCAACAGACATGTCTCCTCCCGTCCTTCAAAGATAGTGCTGCTCTTTGAAGTGACTGTGCCATTAGTGGTTGGTCGATCTATTATTTATTTATTTATTTTAGTCCCAATTGCCAGGAAACGTACTAGTTATGCAGTGTGCTTCTGTGCTTGGCCTAATGCTGTCAACATCTAACAGGGTGGGAAGTGTGCAGAGCGAGCCAGGACAACAGAACCTCCTTCTGCAGCAGCCCCTGGGGCGGAAGAGAGGCCTACGGCAGGTGAGGACACAGACAGTAAACAAAACTTCTCTCTTGCTGTGTGATTTGGTTTGGCTTTTCTCGTATGTGGCTGTTTGCACACGGTATGTGGATGTGATGTGTCCCTTCTACCTAATTTTTGCTATACTAGTGCAGTCCCTTGACTTAGCAGGAACCATAGCACAAATCATAGCTGTGAAGCCAGACAAATCCCTAAGAGAGGAGGTACCCTTTGTTTTAAATTCCTCAATCTTGTCCTCTGCAGGCTTTTTTCTTATTATTAAATGATGGTTATGCAACCTGCACTGCATTACATTCAGTGTTGAAACTGAAAAGGCACAAAGCCCAGAGGTTCATATGAAGGAGATGTCTGATCCATGGAAACCTTAAAACACATATCTGCTAAAAGTAGAGTGAATGGACATCTAGAGGTACAGACAGTGATGATCTGTTCTCCTTTCAGAGAAGAAGTTGTGCAATATGTGAACATACATTAACCTAACTCTCTCTTCCAATGTTTAGCTTCGACGACCGCTGCTGTCACGTCAGAAAACTCAAACTGAACCTCGGAGCCGTCACGGAGCTCGACTTTCAACCACGCGACGGAGCATCCAGCCAAAGCCAAAACCTTGTGGTAGGGCAATGCTGCATTTCCGAAACCAGCGCTCCACACTGGAAAGTAGAAAAGGCTGTGGTTTTAGCTTAAAGGAATAGCAGGTTGTTACTAGCTTATATTAAAGTGAAATTCCGGGAGCTCTATACTTTTTCCTAGTACCTGGATATCCTATCAGAAATCCACCCCCTCAAAACACTTTGATGGTTTCTCCAGAAGTTTTCAAGGTCAAACAGGATATGGACAATGAATTACTTTGTTTCCAGGAGTTGTGGAGAATTTAGGGGATGGGTTTCCTCTAGTCAGGATGCCTTACCCAAAACCTCCAGATGTGCAAGTTTGAAAGATGCTATTGAGAGTAGTAGAAAGAAGAAAATGTCCCATCATAAGCTTAGCAGTGCAGAGCTTTAAGGATTGTATATGGAAATGAATGTAGGACTGCTTCAGTCTGTGCTGTATGTTTCCAGGAGTCAGCACTGCCAAGCTGAGCAGGTGGCTGTATTCTGTACCATTTGGAGTGAGCTTTGGAGGAAACATCTGGAAGAGCAAAGGTTACTTGTGAACTTCCTGGGTTTCTAACTGCTCAGCAGGACTATGCTGGGGCAACAGCACTGTTGGAGATGTTTGAAACATAAAAGTTAGCCAAAAATAATTAAGAGCAGGAACAGGAATATCAGTTTTACTGTTAGGATTTTAGTCTGTCTTTACTCTGTGCTCTTCTGTTACTCCTGGCTAGTGGACTTAGTCTGCAGGAATGAGGGGCTATCTGCTGCACTTTCTTTTCTCAGATGTTCTGCAAAACCTTGGGCAATTCTATCTTTTTGCATGCCAGTTTTTCTTTTTTATTTGAGGGCAGAAGTGCCTAACTCACATGGGATTCAACTCAGTGTATTCTTCTGGAATGGATAGATGTTATGGGTGGTATTTTTCTCACCAAACCATGACAAGGATAGGTGTGCTGGCTAGACTTCAGGTGATCCCAGAGTCTTGCTGTGGCTGTAGTGGAAGCCCAGGGTAAAAGGCTTTTAGATTAGATGCCAATTAGACAGCTTATATAAAAATTGGATGAATCCTGTCTTAGTTGTAAAAACTCCAGGGATTGTCTCTCTTCTTTTCTTGTGTTTTTTCCCCAAATTTTAACCCTCAGTTTTCTGGGCTTTGTACCCTCAGTGGAGCAGAAGCGGTCGGTGACATTCACGGAAGTCCAGCCTGAGGCACCCCCAACCTGTGCTGTGGACCTGCCGGTACAGCAGCCGGGCTGCAGCCGCAGCAGCCCCCAGGCCACCAGCCAGCAGGAGCCCCTCAGCAAACCTGTGCTGACTTCCTCACCTGCCACCGTTGTAGCTGATCTCCACAGCCAGGTAACGTGACTGGTGGGTTTGTAGCCTGTGTTCCTCCACTGCTCCATCCCAGGCACGGGGAAGCACCAGATTCATTACAGCACTGTAATGAAAGCTGGCAGGAGAGTGAAGACAGCAAACCCTCCTGTGTGTCTGTTTTTTAGGCTGTTTGCTGTCCAGCCCCCTGCTTCTGTAAAGCCATTCCCTTCCAGATCTGTGCAACAATTCTTAATTTGAAAATATATTTTCTGCATCTTCCCTTTCCATCTTCCCATTTCATACAGTGTCCTTCTGGACCTAATCACCAAGGCAAGCTGTCCTTAACAGGTTTTCACAGCTTGCTCCTGAGAGATGCCTCCTTAAAGAAGGAATCCATCAAAGCCTCAGGACTGTTTTAGCAAAAGCATCACATTGTGAAAGAAATTGCTTGTCCAACATTTTTCTGTGTTGGACCCCACCGAGGGTGGTGCAGGGACAATCCCAGTCATCCATTTAACACATCAGTGACATTGAGATCACTTTTATATGCCCAGATATCCATTGTGTTTTGAGGTTATGTCCTTTGCCAAATGAACAAATGAATGATCTCTGACTTCAGAATCATAGAATGAATCACAGAATGGTTTGGACTCATTCCACCCCCTGCCATGTGCAGGGACACCTTCCACTAGACCAGGTTGCTCCAAGCCCCATCCAGCCTGGCCTTGAACACTTCCAGGGATGGGGCATCCATAGCTTCTCTGGGAAAGCTTTTCTAGTGCCTCACTATCCTCACAGTAAAGAATTTTTTCCTAATATCTAATCTAAGCCTACACTCAGTTTGAAGACATACGCTAAAAAAGATGAAATGAGAAAGTGTTAATGACTCAAATCAGATAACCTTTCTGATCATTGTTGTAAATTTGATTCACCAGCAAAAATATATAATTGTTAAGGTATAATTTTAAGGTATTTATAATCTGAAAGTGCCTAGTTCTTTATGGTAAAATGTGTATCTGAATGAGAAAATACTTTATAGACCTTCCTTTCCTTTTTTTGCCCCTCTCCCTCCTGCTTTCTCTGAGCCTGACCACCAGCTCTCCTCAACTGCAGAGTGAGGCACTCTCTGCTGAGAAGGAGAAGGAAAAAGAGGAGGGCTTGGAGTCCTGGCCAACAACAGCACAGAGCACCCCACCCACCCAGCTCTCTGACACCGAGGACTACACTGGCCTCGAGACCACCAGCTTGCTGCAGCATGGGGACACTGTCCTGCACATCAGTGAGGACAACGGGATGGAAAATCCTTTGCTGGCCACTCACTTCAGCTTCACACATGTGGAGCTCGGGGAGACGGATGTCGATCTAGATGAATCTCATGTTTAACTCTTGGGGAAGTTCAGTAGTGGGAAGAGGAAGGAAACGTGTACCTTACCTTAGAGTTCCCTGCTAAATAGTAACTAATTAAAACAAGAGCACTTTATGATCCAAAAGCAGGAAATAGCTATCAGCCAGTTGCTCTATATAGACTGGCAAATTTCTGTTTGTGAGATCTGTTTCAGTTCAGGGCAGGACCACAGGAACCGAGAGTTTGTACAGAATTCTCAGGAGAGGGGTGTGTAGGCAAACGTGGTCCCTAGAGCCCTTATCTGACAGCCATCTACTGTGATCAGCAGCCTCACTGGGTAATGGACTGTTGGACTGTGCGAGACAGAGAACTCTCTTCTGAGACTGTGCCCAAGATTTAATTTTGTAGTGTTTTGGAGAGGACAGCTATGTAGCTGAATCCAAGGCTCTTAAACCTTGAAAACAGTGAAAACACTGACAGAAAGTACCAATCTAAAGCTTGATTTTCTCAAGCCTGGGACCATTGTTTCTAACTTGCAGAGCAATGATAAGCACCATAAAGCAAGTAGACTTTTTTTTTTTTTTGGCACTGCAGACTTCAGTTGAGTTTACTTTTGTATGTTAGCTCCATTCCACTCTGTAAAATACTGCTCTTGTGCTACAGAAATATTTGCTCTGTAAAACTAAATACAGTAAGCAGGAATGCATGTGCTATGCACAGACACAGATGGGCAGGGGCTGAGTGGTCTGCAGGTGGTACAAATAGCCCACACTGTCCTGCTTTAATGTACTGAGCTATTCATCTCCGCAGCTTAAAAAAACCCCTGAGAAACCACATCCGGAATGGGTGGACCCAAGCAACTGCTCCACTGATGTCATTGGATGTACTTAGAGGGATTTAAAGTAAATATTTATATACGGTATTTTTGTGTTCCTATATATATAAATACATATGTACATTGTAAACAAAAGATGGATATTGCAGGGCAGAAACTTGATGAAATCTATTTTTGGCGTGCTGAGATTGTATTTAAAAGCTTCCATTTTATGTATATAATGTTCATGGCTGCAAGTATTAGATAAACGTATGTAACACAGAAGGTGAAGGCCCCTGGAGAGGGATCAGCTGAAGTCACAGCTGAGTTACAGGTTTTGCTGCAGCGTCATGGAATTACACTGAAATGGGAATTTAGCCATTAGCTGCTGATGGGCAAACTGCAAAACAGCTGTGAAACCATGAAATCATCAGCAATGCCCAAAGATACCCTTGGGAATCACACACTGCCTTTTTTGGCTCATGTTAGACTAACTGGAGTTCATAATTGTGTCCTTATTGTGCAGAGGAAGGTGTTTTGGATCATCCTGAAAGTATCTAAAATGCACTAACTACTACTATGGCTCCTGAGGGATTGCAGTTTGGACACACACATCATAAACCAGCCTTACTAAGGAGGGAAATTATATCCTTCTAGCCATCTCCAAAGAAAGGACTCCTCACTGGCTCTGAAATAGCTGAAGTACTACCCTATGAACAGCTGCCTTGCTGCTGTAGTGCAGCACACAGGTTTTCCTAGGGCTTTGACAATTAACCACACACCTGACAGCAGGTTTCAGCCTGCGAAGACCATGGAGCCTTAGGCTGCACTGCCTGGCATTTGCCAAATGCTCACATTTGACAGGAGCTGTGCACACCAGTCTGGGCAGGGAACTCACTCACGTTAAACCTCTGAAGAGAGCAAAGGCCATCTTTCTCCCAGGTGTTGAGCATGTTCTGCTACTACTCTGTTGGTGAGAGATGGAGAATCTCAGCATATCTTGGGAAAAAGCAGGCCTGAAAAGGCAACTATTTTTATAGTACACCACCTATAGCCCCCACATATATGGGGCTATATAATGTACAGGTGGTGCTCTAATGCAGCTCCAAAGGGTACCTGGTCTTGTATGACGGGTGTTCAGGTGGAGGTGAGTGTCCCCATGGATATCCTGGATGACAAACTGTTTCCTCTGCTGACCAAAACATGCTGTACTGCTTCTTATCTCCTTAGTGCACTGGAGCCTGTGCCAGCTACCTGTAGGATGCTGCTTTAGATTAGCTCCTAGCTCAGATGTCACTCCAAGAATTGCTAAATTCCAGATGTTAAGTTTTATTATTAACACTGATGCACAAATGAGAAAAAACCCCACAGCTTCATTTTCATGTCCCAAGGTAGGCTTGGTCACTGGCAGTCTGAGGGGCAGGAAAGCCTCAGACATGAGCTGAGTAAACAGCTGGGACACAACACATACAGAATTCATGGTGCAGTTTATAGTGACCTTTTCTGCTGAAAATGAGGAAGCATCTTCCTTAATGAAAAGTAGAGGCCTTCCCACAGTACTCTACTCTAGAGATGACAAAATAACTTGATTTACTTCATTTAATTCAGTGTATATAATAACTTTCAATTTTCCACTGTCACAGCTGAATCCACAGTAGTAAGCCATAGCAAGGACCAAAATGCCTCTTTTTAATGTCTACCCTACTAGAAATCAATGCATCTTATAAATGATGTAATCTGTAATTTAGTTTTATCCAGGTGGCTGGGCAGCTAGCTTTGGTTCTGTGGGATGATTGCTGAGAAATGGCACAGACAAGTCAGCCCATCAGCCTAACTTCCCATGTGTTTGTTCTACTGTAGTACCAGTTGCATTTAATGCCGTCCTGATGAGTGGCATACAAAGTACTTTAGCTGGTCTGTGCTTTCCTCCAGTATCTCTGTACCAGAACTAGTGTATTTCTGCTGTGGAGACAAACGATGCTGCTTTACATAGTGTTAGACGCCTTAAGTGCATGTCGTGTTCAGCAACGTCCAGCTGTGCCCGTCTTGTCCATGTGTCAGTCAGTCACGTTGCCTCAGCATTTTATGCAAACGTTGTGCCGGGGATTAAATACAAAGGAACGACGGCAAAGGACAGAGTTCTTCTGTGTTTGAATCTCTTGTGTAACACGGTCGGTCTCTTGGGCTCCGAAGGACTTCGATGTGTGGTTTTGTTCTGGGATACCGACAGCGCTTGTTAGAAGTTTACCCATCTGCTCCCAGGCCTGGCGTGGGGGGTGCCGCGGGAACGGGCTGTGGCAGTGGCTCTACCCAGCGTGAGGCTGGAGCTGTTCTTTGGGGGGGACAAAATACACTTCGTTGGAAACTTAAGATCACTTACAGAAGAGTTATTACTATTATAATTATTATTTCCTCCAGTTTGGGCCCGAGGGCACGGGCAGGCCAGCGCTGCCGGAGCCATTAGTGCTGCGTCAGCGCAGGCGGAGCAGCGGCCCCAAGATGGCGAGGGCACCGCCCTGGCCCTCCCACTGCCCGGCCGGCCCTCCCTCTGTCCCAGCAGGAGCCGCGGCGGCAGCGATGGCGTCGGGTTGTCGGATCGGTCCTTCCATCCTTAATAGTGACCTGGCGGCGCTGGGCGCTGAGTGCAGCCGCATGCTGGACTGCGGGGCCGACTACCTGCACCTGGATGTAATGGACGGGTAACGCCGGGGGCGGGCGGGAGCGGCCGGGCCGGGGGTGCGGGGGGCGGCCGGAACGGCCTGCCTCTCCCCTCCTGGCCGGCCCGGGGTGTAACCTGCGGGCGGGCGCGTCTCTCTCTTCGGCCCCAAGACACTTCGTCCCGAACATCACCTTTGGCCACCCCGTCGTGGAGTGCCTGCGCAAGCGGCTGGGCCCGGAGCCCTTCTTCGGTAAGGGCCGGGGGCTGCGGGGCACTGCCCCTCCGGCAGCGGAACTCAGCCCCACTGCCCGCTCGCTCTCCTCTTCCAGACATGCACATGATGGTGGCCACGCCAGAGCAGTGGGTGAAGCCCATGGCAGTCGCTGGAGCAAACCAGTACACTTTCCATCTAGAAGCGACGGGCAATCCCGGGGCACTGATAAAGGACATTCGGGAGAATGGGATGAAGGTGAGGGGAGTACACACTGTGCCCTGCTTAACTAACAACTGCCTTGCTGGCAGGTTCTCTGTGGTGACCACTGACAGGACCCGAGGGAACGACCTGTAACTGTGTCAGGGGAGGTTTGGGCAAGATATAAGGAAAAGGTTCTTCCCCTAGAGGGTGGTTGGGCACTGGACAGGCTCCCCAGGGAATGGTCACGCCCCAAGGCTGCCAGAGCTCCAGGAACGTTTTGACACCGCTGTCACGTACAGGGTGGGATTGGTGGGATGTCTGTGCAAGGCCGGGGAGTTGGCTTTGATGTGCCTTGCAGGTCCCTTCCAACTCAAGATATTTTGATTCCACGATTTTATGAAAAACTCATTGTTTCCACTTCAGGTGGTCAGGGATTGGCACATGCAGCCCTAACACACTGTGCATGAAGTTAGTCTTCAATTTTAGTGAAGAAAATCTGGAATTTTTAAATAAAGAGGCCTGTTCTTCCTGCCATTACACAGACATGTAATTATTTTCTTAGGAATCCACACTGAGCTCAGGCCAGTCTTGCCCTGAGGTGCATGAATCCTAAGGTGCACTTGGATTTGGCTTCCCTTCCTGCAGGTTGGCTTGGCCATCAAGCCTGGCACTACAGTTGAACACTTGGCACCTTGGGCCAATCAGATAGACATGGCTTTGGTGATGACAGTAGAACCTGGGTTCGGAGGACAGAAATTTATGGAAGACATGATGCCAAAGGTAAACTATGTTTCTCTTTCATTATTTATTGAGCTAAAAGCTAATTAACAGTACGGAGTATAGTGGTGAAGTAGATAAACCTTGTCTAGATCTGTAAGAAGCTGTAGGGTGGCAGCTCATGTGGATCTCAGTGCCTGCCTTTTTATCTGGTTCCTCAGGTTCAGTGGCTGAGGACACAGTTTCCCTCCTTGGATATAGAAGTGGATGGAGGAGTTGGGCCTGACACCATCCATAAGTGCGCAGAGGTAAGAGGTTGCAACAGAGCAGCATTCTCAGTCACTGTGCTGAGAGACTTATCAACACCCAGAAAATAAAGCTTAGGAGGAATTTCTAGTTTTCAGAGGAAACTGTAAAACACATTTAATATCAAAATCTGTTTGAGATCTAATCTTTTTTAATAGTGGCTATTGTAGCCTGCCCTAAGATAGAGAACTTTGTTTCTTTTATGTTGGTGTAAATAGAAGCAATGTGATGAAGAAATTACTTATTTGGGGAAGAGCTGTGTTTTCTGAACTTGACTTGGGATTGTAGTTAGAGGTGTGTCATGTGTGTCCCACTTGTTTGCACACCAGCCCAGAATTCACAACCACCTCCAGTGTTTTACAAGCAAGCTGTAGGCAGTGGCTCTGTTCCGTGTGACTAAGCGGGTGTTTGATGTCTTCCAGGCAGGTGCCAATATGATTGTGTCTGGCAGTGCTATTATGAAGAGCGCAGACCCGAGGTCTGTGATCAACCTCCTCAGGAATGTGTGTTCAGAAGCAGCCCAGAAACGCAGTCTGGATCGATGAGACCTGCCCAAGCCGTGTTCCAGAAGGCTCTGGGCACGCAGGAGAACCCTTTTCTCCTGCATAAGGGAGGGCTGGATGAACACCAACTACAGAAACTTCTTGCTGCTGAACAGAGGAATCATTCCTTCACTGCAATGAAGCAAGCAGCAGTGGGAAACATTCTTGCTGTCTTTCAGTGGTTTGAACCTGTCTCTTGATTTTGTGGAGGCTGATTTTGTGGCACAACCTCCAACAATGCTGACTGGATTGAACTACAGTCAGTTTGTTGCTTGCTAGAAGAGTGTAGCATCGCCACAAGAATCTCTCTTGTGGAAGACTCTTAATCAAACTGCCTTCTGCTGCCTGTATTTGTCATTTGATCTGTGCATTCCTACAAAACTTTTCCACTACTGCATTAAACACCCCTTCCTTGGTGTGGTAAGTTCTTTTAAGCTGACTGTCACAAATGAGTGGCTTTGGGAGTAAGTTCGAGGAAAATGCAGCTTAAGAGGGCTAAAAAAAAATCCCAGTGATGGTAGAAGTGTTCCTGTCCTTTGTCTCTATTGCATTGGAAGTATTTGGCCTACAGAAGTCAAGCATCAAATCAGTCAGTGCAGCATCTTTACCAGATCACAGAGTGGGGAATATCTTCTCATTTACCTTTCAAACAGCCAGTTAAGACAGCTGTGTCTGAAATTCCTGGAAGTGATGGAATTCCTCAGAAGAATGTTGCTTTAATATTCTTCAGATAACAAAACCTTAATCTTGCCTCTCAGTCTCCTTGGTGTGTACGTATGTCTGAGTAAGTGATTAAGATGGTAACATACAGAAATGGTATCTGCTGAAGAGATACGTAGGTTGAAATAACCTGGAGATGGGTCTGTAAAACAGCTTGTGGAACCAAATAGTTATCAGTCCTTCAATTTGCTGTGTCCGCAAGCCTGGCCTGTTTGGGCATGTGAAAAGTGAGTTACAATGCACTAGAGAAGACCAAGCAGGCTATTATTAGGTCTCCCATGGCTACAGTTAGGATTGTTGACTCTTTAATATTTCATGGTATTCTGTGTGGTATTTTTCCTTTTAAGTTGCAATTACAGAAGGGTTGCAAACAGTCTGCTGCCCTGGGGGGCCAGGCCAGGAGGCTCAGCAGCTGCAGCTAGGCAGGTGTCACCTGGCAGCTGCTGAGGCAGTGTTAGAGCTGGTGCAGCCCTTCTGAGCCTGGGACCTGTGAGGTGCCCCAGAGTGAGAGCCACTGCCCTTGCTAAGCAGGAGGAGCTAAGGCTATTTCAGACACTAGAAAAGTGTCTGAAATGGCTGAACTGCCACTTTTTTCTGCATGGTTAATTGTGGTTTAGGTGAACAAACGTTGCTTCCTGCTTCCACTTGCAACGCCATTTGGGAACTAGCAAAAGAAAAATGGAGCTGTCTGGACCTGTTGTACTGAGAGATACTTCAGAAGAGGTTTGCCAAAACAAGCTTGGCCATGAAAGGCTATAGTCCCAAGAGCTGTTGGGTGTGTGTTAGAGTAGCTTATCCATGCTTCTGGAAAGAACCAGCATAGAGTTTAATGTATGCATGGACAAACAGTCACAGCTCTGGTAGCTAAAATGCAGGCTGGACAGCCACCAGCTGCTACAAAAATGGTAGTTCAGGATGTGGAGTCTGGCTTTTCATGCTGTTGAAAGCAGTAGGACAACAGCTCTAGTATATTAACTTCCTGCAGTTGAGTGTAAGCTGGATTGAAAGGGTAATCAAACTATTTTTCTGCTTTTTTTCCTAATTAATTTGGGGGCAACATTCAAGTTGTGCTAGTTAATTGATGGTACTAGGCTTTGTGGAACCATACGGTATTTTCTCTGTTCATAGGTTGTAGTCATTTTGTAATTGTTTTAAAGATGGTAAATTTGCACCTGCATTGACTCTTGGGTTAGGAGTCGTGTGGGTGAGACGTTACACCCACAAAGTAAAATTACTTAATTGCTTCCTTCTGTCTGAATCCCACCAATGTGGGTTTATGCAAGCGACTCCTGCTGCAGCAGCTTTTACACATCTAAGGTCAAATCTGCTAGTGACCATGTCCATGAAATCACCAGTAATGAATGATTCTTGTTCTTTAATGCTTAAGAC
Organism: Corvus cornix cornix; assembly: GCF_000738735.6. Classification (NCBI taxonomy): domain Eukaryota; kingdom Metazoa; phylum Chordata; class Aves; order Passeriformes; family Corvidae; genus Corvus; species Corvus cornix. The sequence goes on from NC_046337.1 coordinate 34,807,196, forward strand.
TGTTTCAATTTGTCACCTCTATACATTTACAGAGTGATCTGTTTGGGGGCTGTTGTCCTGCTCAGTAACAAGCCCTGAGTCGCAGGATTGGAACTGAGTGCTGACACGAAAACCCAGAGAGCTACTTGCATGGTCTCCCCGGGGCTGAATAAACCCCAGGTCCATTAGATGCTGCAATCCTCTGATACGGTTTCAGCAACAAGGGAGAGCACAGCCTGTGGTATTGAGGCACGTGGTCTAGAGTGGTCCAGAGTGATCTGACAGCACAGGTCTGTCTGAAGTGGAAAACGGGATGAAAACAACAGAGCCAAGTCATGCTGGGCTTGCACATGCTGCACAGAGTGGTACAGCCCACAGCCCTGAGCGAGATAAAACACTACAGGAGACACACACAGAGCTTAGTTTTAGTAGGGTTTAAAGATTCTTATTTCTGCTTACATTCCATTAAGGTCCTGGATGCAGAGATGAAGCATTTTAAATCCTCACAGCGGCAGGAAGCAGAACATAAGAGGTGTTTAAAAAAATGCCTTGATTGAACATGGTAAATAAAGCACATGGGAAATGGCTTTGTGCAGCTGCAAACACTCACTTTCATGCGTGGGGGGGCCTTTCTGCATTATGTTTTAACTTGGTATTTCAGAGTCTTTGTAATACCTTCAGCCACAGCAGTAGGAGCAGCACTAACAGCTGTTCCACATCTTAACAGCCAAAGAGAGGTTGGGTTTTGTTGGGAGTTTTATTCTTTTTAAAACTTTGAAAAGGAAAGAAAATAAGTAGGGGATTCTGCACATTTTATGGCTTCAAGGATGAGCCTGGCCCTCAGCCCATTCCCACAACAGGTATAGCTTCCTCATTACGCCAGCATTCATGCAAAACTGAACTGTATGGAGGTGGGAGCCCAGCTGTGCCAGGACATGGGCTGCAGGCAGTAAACCAGAGTACCAGTGCTGATTCCAGCTGCATGCAGTATAGGGAGAAATGAAAGGAGACGGCTGGTCCTGGAGTCAAGTTGAGTTCAGCAAGTTTTAGCAAGTTTTCTAACCCTGTCCCTGTACTGAAATGGGGCTGTTGAAAAATCAGGTGCCTCCCTGTCTGGAGCCAAGACACAGAGTGGAGACAGAGAAGGCAGGGCACAAGTCTGCAGCTTCTTGAGAAGCATCTCACTTGCCATGTGCCCACAACACTGCCCACTCGGCCCTGCCAGATGGAGGGATGCTGGAGGCAGGCAGGTGATGGGGGAAATGCTGCCCGTTCTTGGCCCCGCTTCCCACTGGATTCTGCCTGCCACATGCACATATCCTGCTCAACTGATGGCAGAGCCCTGTGCACCACCACTGCATGTAACAGCCCTGTGCTGGCACCGTGAGAGGAGGAACAGCTCTGGCACGGTGCTCCAGCAGCCACAGTCTGCTGTCACAGGCCTAGCCAGCTGAGAAGCAGCTGTTGGAGAAAAGATTTCTGCCAGAGGTGGACTGGGGTAATGACCAAACAGATGTTTTGCTTCTGTCTTGTGCCTGTTCAGCCTAACTACCCTTTTTATTGCTGTCTCATGAAGCACTAGCAAGTTCCCACAAGGGCTGGCAAGAACATACAAGAGAGGACACAGCAACCACGGTTCCCCTTGCTTGGGCCACTATCCACCTCTACAGCCCCTGTAGTGGGCAAGGTACCCAGCAGCTGCTTTAGCCCACACCAGGGCTGACCTCACAGCCACACGATGATTTGGCACCGTGGCTGGGACCTGAACTGCAGTGCAGCGATGCTCTGCAGTTTCCCAGGCTAACCAAACTGGGATAACCCAGCTCCTACGACACAGGGGGTCTTTGGCCTCCTTTTTAACACCCTTCTGTTTCCACCCTCCAGTAAAGAAAAACCCTCCCGTAAACTGGATTGTATTTCCATTTCCTGGCAGCACTCTCAGGACATGGAAGGCAGATGGCCTGGCTGGCTGGTTTACTTAGTCTGTCCCCTCTCCTGAAGTGCAAGAATTCTTCCCTCTGCCCCAGGTATCAGACAACAAAGGAAGCCCATACCTTACAACAAAGCTGGGTGAGAGCTGGTCAGATCAGGCTTCCTAGGGAGTAGATAAGGGTATGGAAAAGACTTGCAAAACATCTGAGACATGAACCTTTCAGACACTTTTTCCTGGAAGCAGATGCACATGCAGGGCAAGAGAGAGGACAACACACTGCTCTGTACGGAGGCACTGAGGGGGCCCTTGGCCTCACAGCATCAGTGGAGCATCAGTACCACAGCAAAGGTGCAGTGGGCTTGTAGGCCAAGCAGGGCTCTGTGCCAAGAGGAAGTATTGCTGCTACTTCTTCACTTCTAAAAAGCCATCAAATTCAGACTACATACAACATATATAGAAATAACTTTTAATTAAAAAAACAACCTTGCATCAGAGATTGTATCAGACATTGAGGCAAGATTCAAGTTTAAGACAAACCAGTGTTAAAAAAGTATTTTAAAAAATAATCAGAATGTGCAATAAACTACAATGTAGCAATAGGTCGTAGTGTTGAAACTTTACTGAACTGTTTTCATATGGCCTGTGTGTATTTCCTGTCATTTTGACCAAAAAAATAAATTGACACTAAAGCTGGGTCATCTGTCCAGTGCCATTCCAGATATTACACATGGAAGAAAACTGCACAAAAAACAGAGACTCCTATTAAATTGCCTTCAACTGTCCTACACAGAAAAACTGCCTGTTGATGGATTATACGTACATTCAATGTTTAATCTCTGTTAATACCTCTTGGGATTGCAGATACATTCCAAGCTATGCTATTAGGTGCAAGTTTAAACAACTTGCTTTTGTTTTCTCACTGTGAATACACTGGGAAATGAAAAATCTATCCAGAATCACAATGGAAAGCTTTGGGGCTTTTTTTTTTATTGCTCTTCAAGACATCAATCATCTTTTCCTTTCCAGCTAGTCACCAAATGTTGGCATACTTACTAGACTCTTACAAGGCACTGTACAGAAATTGGAACAAGACTTTAACATATTAAAGCAAAGTATTATGAGCCTCATTAGCTACCCAAGGACTAAGGAAGTAAGATGAGCCAAAGCACAGTATTCCATGGGGTGTGTCACTGATTTGACCTGACCCCTCTTTCTTCATGTCTCTCCCTCCCCACAGGCCCGAAGCAGAGACACTGCTTTCCAGGTGTGAGATACATTGACTATGGCAATGCAGCGGGCTACTTCTACCTTATTGCTTGAGGACATCAATATGAAACATGCCCTGGCACTACTGAGAGCCGACTACACGACTTAAGCTAGATGCGAGGCTTCCAGATCCCCTGGTTTGAACTGCTGGTTCTCACCTACCCTTACCTTACACATGCAGTTAGGTTTTTGCCCCATGGTCATGCCACACAAGAAAATAATCTGAAGCTATCACTTATCCCCACTATTTTCAAGTAGTTTTTCTGTGTTCAGCTGAAGTTGTTGGATAAGGTAGGCAGCATTTCCTGGTGCACCAGAGTCCACTTGAACCAGATATGCATTTGAAAACAAACAAACAGTAAAGGATGATTATTGACAAATGTGGCAATATGACAACAGAAAGTGAATGGTGCCAGCGATTTATGTGCTCCCACTCCCAACACTGGGAATATTAGACTTCCAGCTTGAAATAATTACTTTCTCTTGGGGTTCAGGAAGAAGAAAGTGTTGTCTTTGGGATTTATCCTGCCTGTTACAAAGCAAGAAAGAAAATATATTATATGCAGCTAACATAAAGGTTTTGAATTGTGCTGTCATATGCTGTGTGAACGAGAAATTTTACCTTACACTTCTCTCCACCTTAATTGGCTTTCTTAATGAACCACATTATTCCCTGTCACCTTTGTTTTCTTGTACTGTTGCTTCCCAGGCAAATGCTTTTGCAGTCTTCTGACTCCTGGGTAGATTGTTTTCTTGGCGGATAGCCATTGTCTGGCAAAGCAGTGGGTGTGCCTGGAGTGCAGGGAGAGTCACTGGGGAAAGCTGCAGTTGACACTTCAGTCTGATTTGTTACTTGATCTTGGCACAGTAAAGCTTCTACCTCTTCATCTTTTAGTGGAAAGACTCGAAGTTCCCACAGCCCAGACTGAAAGGAAGAGTAGGAGTGAGGTGGAAAAGGGTATAGAGGATAAAAAGGGATTTCAGTTGAGTCTGAACTGATTAACTCTGTACAGAATCATCTCCTATCAAGTAACAAACAAGTGTCTTTCTTTACAGTGTTTGCAGGGCTCTTCAGATAAAGAATAACACTGCTAGGCACCAAGATGTAAGCTGGCTGCATAAGGTTTTGAACTAATAATAGACCCACTCTTGAACAGGCAAGAAACTCTTTTCCACAATGCCCAACCATCAGGATACCTGACCCCCTAACGACCAGGCCTGTCTGGAACCTTGGCCAACACCCCTGAAAAAACCCCAGCCTGAACCCAGTCCTTCCATACTCACCTCAAAAACATGTGCCATGTGTACTGAGCAATGAAACTTTTACCTGTTGACAGATCTGGCATTAATTTACAAAGCACAGCAATATAGTTCTAAACAGGAGTACTACGTTCAGTGCACATTAACTAAGGTGACAGCCTGAGATTCTGATCAGTGAGACAGGAGAGTATCTTCAGGTTTCTTTGTTGGCACTGAAGAACTGACCAGACCTGGAAGCTATTGGAAGCACCCACCTTCTCTTCCTGGCTCTCCCTGCAGAGTGGTGCCATCCCTGAACATACAGAGCTGTGGGCTTCCAAAGTTGGGACAGGAGCAGGGTCAGCAGCGCAATGGTCTTTCTGCACCGAGTCCTGGCTGTGTCGACCATCAGCATTTTTGCTGTAAGATCTAGTGCAGAATTAGAAATGAGTTTTAAGAGCTACTCCCTGCCCTTTCACATTGCCATGAGCAGTTCACATTTTCTTTTCAGATGTTCAGTTTCTTCATACATGCTGCCTCCATTCTGCTTGTTTAAACCAAAAGAGCAGAGGAAAACTGGTGTGATTCTTGACAACCTTGTTGGCTGGAGCCAAAGCAAAGCACTATGTGGAGGAACTAAGTGGATAAAAACGGGTGGGACAGGCACACTCTGGCTGTAGACAGCTAGTAACTGGTCCCACTCCTGCATCTTGCTCCACAGGCTCACCAGAACTGTGATTTTGAACAAGAGGAATCAGTGAGCCACAGGCTGTTCCACTCGGGAGAGCAGCATCACCCACTGGAGCCAGTGGGGGGGGTCCAAACTGCACTGTCAGCACTGTGCCAGTGCAACTTGAGACACAAGTCCTTGGGCTCTCCCTTATCACTTCTGCTCTGGACTCAAGTACAAAGCACTCAAAAATGTAGTAAGATTAAAAATTTTGACCTACTTCTAATAGAAATTTAAACTAGATATGAAATAGTGGCATGCATCTGAAATGCCAGGTGGAAGCTTGACCTTGCTCATGTCAATGAGCAGTTTACTTCTGAATTCAAGCAGCACTAAGATTTTACCAAGGAGTTCACAGTTTCAAAATTAAGGCACATACAGAACTTTTTACTTTTCAGTACACTTTCTGAAGTTGTGAGGTTTATGTTCAAAATTGCTTAACAGAATTCCTCAATATGGCTTAGCTCTAGTTTTATCCTGCATTAAAAAAAGCTATCTTTGACTATTTATTCCTAGTGTCATGGTTCACTTTCAGCCAAGAGTAGACACAAGCATATGATAAATAGCAGAAAAAGTTATCCCAACATTTATAGGCTGCTTTTTGTCCTGGCAGATTGTGAAGTGATTTATGGGAATCATTGTCTCAGGGCCAAACTGCAAATGCAGTTTTATGACATTTGTTCTGATATACACTATTTTTTGCAAGACTTTTAGTGGTTCTGTTTAAATCTGATGAGTTCTGCACCAGATGGCAAGCCTGTGAGAATGAACACAATGACTTTCTAAGTGTAAGGCCCCTGGCACAGCCCAGAACCCTTCAGTAACACATCTTTGAACACTGTGGAGTTTCATCTGAGTCAGGAGAGGGAAGAGGGACTCATGATACACTGGGTGGCTAAAGTCATAGTAACTGGGAGTGGCACAGTCCAGCAGAGCTCTGTGTTCAGTGAGGGAGGAAGGTATTTGTTTAGTTATGCCAGGTCACTAACATGCCCAATTTCTGTTAGTATGCATGCCTCAGCACTGCCTTCCCTTTCCAGCCACTAAGTCAAACATACCTGGTACTGTCCCTGATGAGTTAATTAATGAATGGTGCCCTCATTTTCAAACTTCTCTGTGGCAGCATTTCTGACATTGCTGTACTACAGCCCACACCAGGTTCAATAGGAAGGCTCTTATCAAAGCCAATACACCTGCCTGCTGTTCCTCCTGGGCCAGCGGCTCTGCTCCCAGAGTGACCACCTCGCACGCTCTCTTTCTTCGTACTTTGTGTGACGCAAGGAAAAAGCTTTGTCTGACAGGTCTTCTATCTGTAACGAGACACAGGGAGAGCTGTGCTGTCATGAGCATCACTAAAAACAACACCAACCAGTATTCTATATAATTCTGCAAAGGTCTATTCAACAAACAAGAAGAGGCAACACAATGCATGCTTGCACTACAAAGGCACACTTACATGCATTCAGTTTACGAGAGCTCTGGTGTATGGAATGCTGTCACATTAGCTTTATTTCTTTACATGTCTGTGGTTGATCTGAATGCATATAGAAATTACATGCCCTCCATGCAACTAACACATTTTTCTCTATGGTGAGAGGCAGAAAATTAAGAGGACAGGTATTCATTTGCAAATCAAGGCAGTGTTAGAAGTACATAATAAAGACAGGCAAAAATTCCAACAGTTTCCAGAGATTGCTTTAGGAGGAGGCTGGGCGGCAGCAGGATTTGCCAGGTGCTCTTTAAGCACTGAGAAATAGGTTTGAGATCACCAAGGACTTTGATAACTCCACAGAGAGGAAGTCGGCGAACCTGAGGTGCCACATTCCTGCTGCAAAACCAAGCAGAAAATGGCTTCTGCTTTGAAGAGACTATTTCTTACCCATGACCCCCAGTACAGCTTAAACCAGCCTTAATGCAAGTACTTTACCTGCTCATAGTAAAACAAGAGCCAGCTTTTTAGGTAAAAGATGTAACTATTGCACCCGACCTTCCCTGTGAAAGTACCATCTGTGTTTCTCCAACGGCAACACACCAGGAAGTTTGTTCCTTAGCCAGGGCTGGCCAAGGAGCACTTTGCCACCCCTCCCCCTCACTCCCCGATGGCAGGGGAAGCTCTTGGCTGGACCCCTCCAGTACAGCTCACAGTTGTTTCAAAGTGCTCCAAACCATTCAAAGTTCACCTAAAAAAGCTGAGGTTGGCAGGAGCATTTGAGTGCTGCAGCCAAGGAGTTTATGCCAGCTAGTCCTAACTCAAAAGCTGAGAAATTCTTGGAAAGAACAATTCCTGATCACAGGAGCTGTGAAGATGCACTGCCAGATCAGTCCTAGATAAGAATCGTGCTAATAATTGGAGGGTCATGGAAAATAAACTGCATTTCTTTTTCTAAAGCAAAATCCTCAGTGGTGTTGTACAAGTAACACCATTAATCTTCCAATTGAGCCTACAAAATAGAGAACCAAATGCACGGTCCTCACTGCAGTGCCAGTTAGTGCCATCAAGACACTGGCACTGCTCCACTTTGTCATGTTTCTGTGGAAGCCATCCCCGTATTAAGTCTCTTAGCACCAAGGTGGTTCACAGTCATTGGCAAAAAGTACAATGGCAAAGTATCCCAACCAATCAATATGATCCCAAAGGCTTCATTTTGGTTGGAATCAGACACAAGACCTATTTGTAGAACTGTGGCTGCCCAGGTCCTCCTCAGCCCAGCACTCGACAAGAGCCGTCAGACAAACAGGCTGCTTTGTTTGCTCATCTCATCACTCCTTGCTGAAGGCTCCTTCATTGCTTTTATTTATTTATGTTAAACACAAACCACTTTGTTAGCTGCTGGTTTCCTTTCATGCAAGTGAACTTAATGGGCTTCCTCCTCTCTCTCAAATTCACCAGCTCTGTCACTTGGAGAGCATCCAAATGGGGCTACATCTCAGTTCACATTTTGTCTTTCCTATAGCATGAAAGTGAGAATTTTATGAACTACAAAAGTGTTATTCCCTTGGGGAAAATTCAGGATTTTTCTGTGCTCAGACTTCCTTTAGAGTAGAAACAAAAGATAATTTAAAAAAAAAAACTTAAGAATTTTAAAATGCTTTTCTTAGCAAATTGCCAAAACTTACCATGCTGGGAAGAAATTTCATTTTTAACAAGCTGCCATTCAAAAATCAAAGTCCACATTCCTCTCCAAGTAGAGAGTTTTGAAAAATACAGAAATAAGCCTCGTTTGTTTTCCATAGCTGGTGATGGCAGATTTAACCACTTGTTTATTTAAAATGAGTTTACCCTATTCTTTTGAACACTAAATTTTCTTATTTAAAAATTATTCTCTGTTCTATGGATAAAAATTTCATTATGTCAGATAAAAGGTCTCTCTTCTTGGTTCAGTACAGCCTCTGCCCCTCCCCAGCTTTGTAATGCTTTATGTATTTCCTCTAACAGCTTTAGGTTAATTTAAAGTTCTGTAACGGGAGAAATTTGGTGATTTTTCCTCACTAAGGTTAGTTTGAAAAAGGACAAAGGAAGTGTCATTCCTCAGTGGATGGATCTGGCAGTGATGTTGAGAGAAAAGACTATGGGGAAGGCCTGTTTGTGAGGCATGTCTAATGATTTCACCCAAAGAAAAATAAGCTCTGGATCCCCCCATGAAACTACAATACACTGTGCATTAATGTTGAATAGCACCAGGAATATTTCTGAAAGGTTCTCAAAACAACAAAATCTGTGTTTCACTCTTTGGCTCCACAGGAAACTCTGAGTCATAGGCCATGAAAACACTTATACAAAACTAATTGCACAAGGAATTACTCCAAAGAACTTGTCATTACTAAAACAACTACAAAATAAACTCAAATGTTACAACTGTGCCTTTCCAGAAACTTTAACCTGGACAAAACAAATCAAAACAACACAGGAAAACCTGTGCCACACCCTCCCATGCCTTAAAGCAGTAAGACTGCAAATTCATACACGCAAACCAGGAAACTCAAATGTTCTATTTTCAGAAAGTATTTTTAGAGCAAGCAATAGAGCAGACATTGATAGTAGATTAACTTTTGCATTGCCAATTTTGTTCTTATAGGGCAAAATTTCCAGAAACAAAAATGCACCCACAAAAGGTAAGCTTTTTGTTCTCAAAGAAACAATGAATATGCCTGACTCCCAGCAAGTGCTGAGATTCCATCCTTGAAGTGCGGCTCATGTGGAACATGACAAATTGGGGACCCCGCATTTTTTTGTAACTTAGTAAATGTTGGGTGCAGGTCTATTGCATGGATACGGGTTGTTGCATTGAAAGCCTCTAAATGAAGACAGAAGAAGAAGAAGACAAGGAAGACAAAGAAGACGAAGGCGATGAAGAAGAAGGCAATGAAGAAGATGATGATGAAGACGACGATGAAGAAGACGACGAAAAAGAAGACAAAGAAGAAGACGAAGAAGAAGAAGGAGGAGGAGGAGGAGGAAGAGGTTATCCAGTGGCCGAAATTCCTGACTACTGCTTGACACAAGGACAACTCTGAAGTTTTAAATTTAGCTATGCAGAAGATAGAGAAGTAAAGAAACGATTATGTAGTACCACAAAAAAATTTTTGAAGTTGTGTCATTTCCAACACCACCATAGGCTGCTATGCAGTGAAATAAAGAGCATTTTATATAAAAGCAGAAAGTATATTTTGCCTTCCCTTGTGTTAGATGAATGACCTACTGAAGCTTGCCTTGACTTTAGCACATGGAGTGATTTCAAGAGTGTCTGCATGAGTGCAGAAAATGCCAACAGGTGATGGTGCTGTTTCCTCATGTCTTTTTACTCAGTAGCAAATGTAACTCGGCTCAAAGCTAAAGGAAGTTGAAGAATTATGATCAATCACCTTTTCTCAGTACTCTGAAAAACATCCAAACTAATTAACATGATCCCAAAAGAAAGGGGGAAATTGGTAAAGGATAATTTACACAAACAAGATCTTTAGCATTTTTCTCTTGTCCAGTATCTCTCCTCCTCATTCTACCCAGCAGCTGATAGATGATACAGAAGCAGTGGGCCACAGCAGGAGGCAAAGCTGCTGCATTGTTAAGTTATTTCCTGGCCAGAGGATGAATCACACAGGATTGAGTCATGCCAAACAGAAATGTACTGGGAGGGCTACTAATTCAGACATTAGCCCATGAGCTTCAGAGAGAGACCTTGAAATCCCTTCAGCAGAATACATTAAAAGCACGAGACAAGTCATCTTTATGGGATCTGAAATCTAAACAAGAAATCCACTGAGTCCAAGCAAGCAAGTCTTGAAGCCCTGAATGCAAATCACTTGAAATTCTTCACTCCCCCCCAGATACCAGGACAAAGAGAGCAATGAACAGTAGATGCTCAAGGGGCAGTGTGCCATTGCTACCTTTATTAGTTGTTCTCCAAATGGTTTAATTAAATATCCTTGCAGGAGAGTTCTCCTGTGTGTGGAATTTGACCTTCTTGTTAAAAGGAAGAACAGGCATGTTTCCTGCTAGCTGGGATGGTACTAACCCAGAAGCCGGTGGGTGGAAGTGACATAAATTTGACCACAGATTTCACAAGAATTTCTCAATTACATTGGAAAAGGCAGGGACAGAGTAAGCTTTTCTCTTCCTTCCAGCCCAAGAGTATGCTGCCAAGTAAGTGCAACTACACCAGGTAAGGCACTGAGACCATGATGCTCTCCTAAAGGAAAGGTTCTGGAGCAGGTAGCTACAGACCTAGTAAACTTCTGAGGAAGCTTGTGCTTTTGTGGAGAGTATATTTTCTATCCCAAAGGAGTGACATAATGATTTGTTTATTGAGTTTAATGTAACCTTCTGCACTGCTACCTAAATGGCATCTTTTTCTGCTGCTATGGCAACTAAACTGCTGCTGTGGAAGTTCTCTCAAATAGCAGCTCAAGAACAGATATTGTGGATAAAGGCAGGAATACAAGTCCTACAGTTACAATTGGTGATAGTGGCAGAGACTGGAGGGAGATTAGAGATGTCCAAAGGACACCTAAGAGATTTCTGGAAAAGTAGCCGCAAAAAGATTGAAGGACAGAAAATCAGCCTGGAGACCAGACCTGCTGATATATTCACCCTGAGGTTAGGAAATGCCTCAAACCCCTGATTAGGGGAGAAAGGGACCCCCAGCTGCGAAGTCCATGGACATTCCCTGAAGAAAAAGGTAGATTCTTATGTCTGGAGGAAGCAAAATTAGCCCATGATGTGCAAATGTAGCTCAACAGGCAGGCAGGAAATGCTGAAGGTTATGCTGTTCCTGACAATGCAGAAAAGTTTGCTCCCAACAGGAGGGTTGCAGGAAAACAAATACTGAAAAGGAAACTGAGGAAACTTGCTGGACCCACAGGCAAGATGCCTAATTACCATTTGAAGAGCAACATGCCATAGGAACTGGCCATGGAAGGAGAGGATGAGAGGGAAGGACAGCACTGCACCTGCACTGTAGCAGGTGGCCCCAGAAGACAGTCACACTGGAAGAGGCAGTATTACAGCGCTCAGGAGCACGGTGGCAGAGCCTGACCCAAGGGACCCTTTGGGAGTGCTGACTGCACAGCAGCAAGGGACAGAAGAGCCAGGCAAACAATGAACCAGGAATATTAATGGTATACTTGCATTTCTATCTTCCACTGTATGGATAAGACACATTTTCACAATCTGATACTTAATACTTTATTTTTGAAACTTGAAATTTACTGGGACTTGTATCAAGTCAGTGATTTCAGAAAGTATGTACCAATTACCCCAATTATATATTGTATCTTAAATAAACCTTGTGGTTTAATTAAAATACAGCCTACCTCTTCTTCATCTGTTTGCGATTTTTCTAAAGGTTGAAGTTTAACAACTCTCCAGCTAGAAATAAGACAAGGAAAATCAAATTAAGTTTAAGGTGCGGATAACAGATGGCTGAAATTTGTATTCTTCTTTCCCAACTTGGTATCTAACCTTTCCTTTTCCTAACACAGTCTTTAAGATATCCAATACAGTTGTAATAATATTTTTCAACTTAAAAGACAATTAAAAAGCAAATACGTATTATGGATTTAAAGAACAGAACAAGTATATTTAGCACTTCAGGCAATGTGCTACTAAGACACTGAAGTAAGCAGAGGAGACCAATTACCCTGCTTTTGAGATCTAAAGATGTTCTCTTTCTAAAACAAAGGAAAAAAAAGGTCTATAGAATAATGGATTAAAGGCCTACACTGTATGAAAAGAAATAAACCTATTCTACTGCATCAGAATGGCTAAATTTTTAGAAAATATGCTAAATCCCTTTCTGTTTAATTCACTGAAAATAGTTTACTACTTTCTTATGAATACACAAAAAAAGACAGCAATCTCCAAACAACCATTCAGAGCTTGTCAGCCTGATGTCATACTAAAGGCCCTAACTACAATTAAGATTATATAAATCCACTTCTATTCTTAGCCAGTCTGTGCATCTGCCACACCCCTGTGTATTTCAGACTATTTATCCTGTGCTATCAGCTATCCAGTGTTCCCACCACTTCAGTCACATGAGCTGAAGTGCACAGATAAAAACCCAAGTGCATGAAAGATCATCTTAATATTATAACATTTTCTAACTCCGTCTTAATTGTATTCTTAGTTAATGTTCTCATGTTCATTTTCATGTCTTTGCAATTAAGGAGGTTGTGAACAAACCTTGGAGTAAGGATTTCTTTGTACTGTAGTTTCTCCAACTTTGATGGTGCTACCAGTGACATGGGAATAACAATGTTGTCTATATCATAGGAGCTCTCACTTCTCAACCTCCTCCTGGAGTTGTGCTGAATAATAGAATCAACACAAGAGAACATCAGCTCAAATCACAGGAAATACATGCTAGCAGAGAAACATTAGAACTTCACATGGAGAAACCCTGAAATTTAGAACAGTCTGTTTCCATTAAAGTAATAATTTATCTGTTCTTTGATGATGGTTGACTCAAGGGAATAAAGGAGTGTGTGTTGTCTGAACTATGTGGAATGCACATTTAAACTCAACTCTGCATTAAAACATGACAACTTATAGAGCACCAGTATACCACCAGGCCTAGCAAAACCATGGGACCTAAATCTGAATATTGTTGTGAATTTTGCATGAATTCCAGTAAAAGAGTGTGTTTTTGCAGGGACTTCACTGAGCCAGAGTTCTGCTGCTCCTCAGCAAATCTATATACCAGGGACTTTGCCTGTATTTTTGCTCAAAGAGTTTAAAATCGCAAACTGAGACTTAACAAATTCTGTGACTCTATTTATATGTATTTTATATATAAAATGAGGCCATTTTCTATAGCTGCACCAACAGAAAGGGCCATAAGAGCCCTAGAATTGTGTACATAAACTGTTCCCAGTCTAAAACTGGGAACATAAATCATGGTGTATTTAGTGAAATTTGGGGAAAAATAAAAAAAGAAAGGCAAAATGCCAATAAATCAAACTTACACTCCAGTTATATGATCTGAAAAATTCTTTTACAGCAAGTATCTGGTTTAGAAACACCACATACTCAATCTGGAATCAATTAGTTAATGTAATCCACTTAATTCACTGTAAAAATGCTCTGCATTGTCATGTGACACTGAATCAGATGTAAAAGATATGTGGCTTTGGATTAATTTGCACAACTCTGTGTTGGTATTTCAGTTGAGACAGTGACACATTTTTGATTTACCTGTGATGAACTGCTATGAGTGGGCCGAGACATGGCACTGACACTGCTCGTGGAAGCAAAACTGTTGTGGGACTCAGGCTCTGCATGGTGGAAGGAGAATGTCTCAAACTGAGGGCTACTTTCACCTGTCATAAAAAATAGCAATAAACAAGACATACCAGCTGTTGGCTATTAGACTGCAGATACTTTTCCATACAGTTATAGTAGTCATTTCTAGAAGCCCACAGTGAGCCACTTACCATTTACTGGACACTAAAAAAGCCATCTAAATGAACACTTGCTATTCATCCTGTCATTGTTGTTCCACAAAACTCATCCCTCTTATTCTACGAAGGATTTCTTCTCATGGAATCAGCTTCATATGAGCAAATCCTGACTCTTTTTCAGGAGCTGTCATAGACTAACAACACAGCAACTGCCATCTGACTTAGATGCCCCCTGTTCCGCAGCAGCACTTCTCTAGTTGGGGTGCATCTCACAAGTTTTCCCTATTTCTTCCTTAATAAATGATAATTCTGGCAACAAGAGTAACAAACAAAATCAGTTTAGATCTCCAAACCAATAGCGGTTTCTTCTGATTCACTGCTCCAGACAAATTGTAATTCCTGTTTACTCCCATTCAGTTCCAGCATAAGCAGCATTTAGGGGGATTCAGAATTTAACCACTTGTTCTGCTTTCCTTCTGTATCTTAATTTCCAGTAAGAAAGGAGAACTCAGACTTAATATACCAACAAACAAAAAGAATGAGTGTATTCCAACATGGAAAAAGAGGTAAGACTGATCCTAAAGACTGTATTGCAGGCTGGGTCAAGGTCATGAACTCCCATCTCCCTGACAACACAGCTTTTGTTTTTGGCCTTGTTCATGAGGCTGACCTTCCTCACGGTTAAATTCTCCTAGACAGAGCCCAAATTAGGAATAAATATGTAGTACTACACCCATAGGACTAATAAGCTAGAACTTGTGCTCCTACTCATGAATGCACCACAGAACAGTTTTCTGGCATTGGGAGACTATGATCCTCATGATAAAAGACTACTTTTTTGGTTCCATTTATAAAAAAACTGAATACTATTGTCAGAAGACTAATGGTAACTTCAAAAAGTTTATAGCAAGACATTTTCTCTCTTACTAGTGCTCCCAAGTAATTCCAGTTGTTGATCTCAGTGTTCATGACTACACTTACAGAAACTGAGAAACACTGTGTCAGCATCCACATCTTGGGGACCAGCAAGTGGTCAGGGGAGCGGGTGGCACGGAAAACAGGATCACTGGTGGTGAAAGGGGATAGGGCACAGCACCCTGTTGGAGACAGGCACAGAGTGTAAGAGAAGCCTGTACAGCAAAGGCAGGGCTGTACCGCACAAGGGGAAGGATTCAAAGGACAACCCTCATCTAAATCCAAGGCAGTTTTCAGTGCACCCCCGAACAGCTTTTATTCTGTCCTAAAACTTTCTAATTAATTGGGTGGTCTTGGTTTGGGATTGTGGGTTTTGGGGTTTGTTTTAATCCTAGATCATAATTTTTTATTAATTAATCTCTGCAGTAATTCCTGTATCTTCACCTCTAGTGAAAGATTACACTATCAGTTTTGCCTGGATATGCACCAGCAGTTTATTTTTCCACAATGTTAACTGATCATTTATACCTTTTAATTCTTTCCTAAGAGAAATTTTAAACTGATATGGTTTCCCCTCTTTCTCAGTAACTTATTTTCTTCAAATGTCTTGTGAAGAATTTTTCCAAAGGTTTTCCACAAGTTACATAAATGAATCTGTAACAGAATCTGTCAGGCTTTACATTCTAACAGCCTGGAGAGGTAAGATGCCATTTATCTTTGCCGTGGTAAGCTAAATTTTTTATCCTTACATTATCACATTATTCTACAGAATTTCAGGGCCCTTCCTATTAATTTATCAAGTGCTGAAGTAGAGGCTTAAAATAGAAAGGCAACAAGGGTAAAAACACAGTAATAACTGGCTATCCTCAAGTCCTCTTAACAGTCTGGAAGGGATCCAGAACCACAAATGACAGTACACAATGAATTAAATATAGTGGACCAAAGATGCCACAAATAGTAAATGTTTCATTGGGCATATGATTTAACAGGTAACTCTGTAATTCAGTCTATTTCACTGACTACTGTAAAAAAACCCCTTTCGTATTAAGAATGACACCCAGTATTAGAAGAACACAGCTGGACTGCTGAGCAGTTTCCTTTAAGAGTACTCCAAAAATAAAATACAAGAAGCTTGTCTCATTCTGTATGTACATTTATGAAGAAAGATGATTACTATGCTTTAAAATAGCAAATTATTTTCATGATGTTCTAAGTCCATTTCTTCCTAAGTTTCGAAACAGTATCCTTTTTGGAGATAACTTAAAATTAATTCTCAGAGCCCAGTGGTATTCATACAGTACATATTTTAAAAGATGTAGTGCCCTCTTACAATACTGTTTTTCTCTTACCTACTGCTGTCTCACTTAGATGCCTTTTCTTTCTTCCTTCTGACAGCTGGTCAGGTGTTCCTAACACCAACTGAGATTTGGAATTAGACAAACAGCCACTGCTCCATTGTTTGACAGAAACATGTGGATTTTGGTCTATAACAGAAAAAGCACATATCAAGTTGAGAAATTACTTTTCGTCAGTACAATTTACAGGAAATCCCAACTGCTGAACTATTTATAATGTAAAAACCCCCAAACTTCTGATAGGAATCCAAATAGTAACAGGACTGCAGTCAGGCACCTGGTCCAAACTCCCCCCATTTGTAGTGTCCTCCTACAGCTCTGGTGGAATCACCTCAGTGCAATAAAGGAGAACCTGACACTGTGGTCTGAGAAGAGACTCCTCTTCCACCTAAAGCTACCTTCTCCGATAACCTGCTTTGTGACAAGTTTATAAACTTCACAGCAGAAAATACTGACAAATGAATGAAAAACGGCCTTGCAAATACTAAAATATTTTGCTTTACATACCATTGTCAGCAGATACTTTAAACTCCCCTCCCAAAGATGAGGTATCAGCAGGTTCTCCTTTGATGTCATCCTTCCTTAATAATGTTTCAAAGTATATGTGAAGAGGAATATCTAATCAAAAAAACAGAAATCCAAAGGAATAAGGTCTCTATTAGAAAGATGGCAACCTCTGAGCCAATGAATTATGCAACATCACTAGAGGTCTAGGCACTGATTCACCCAACACATTCAATATAATCTGTGAGCAATATTGCTAAGGACTGAACCACACTCTGGAGGATGCTGAGTGAGACTAAGACTCGGGTCTTCCCTCTTGACCAGCTCCTGAACAAAACCCAGCACGGCAAAGAGCAAACAGTGCACTTTTCCTGTAATGTGAAGAGGCTTCAGGTCAGCCTTTTGGGTTCAATTAATGCTTTTGGAAATTGTTACTGCTGGGAGCCTATAGGTATTTTTAAGGTACATTCCTTCTCTGTCTCCCTGGAAAAGTCTACAGCAGGGCGTCGGAGTTCTAATGCAGAATTAGCCTTCAAAACATTTCAAGTGAAGGAATTTACCCCCTGTTGTAAGGCAGGAAGGCTTTTAAGAAAAAAAACATCTCTCTCTGAACAGCCTTTCTGGAAAAAAAATTACAAGAATGAAGAGAAATTTAGTTGAAAAAAGTGTCAATGTAAGAAGTAGGCTTGACAGCTAGTACATTCAGAATGAGGACTGTGGGCAGGGCCCAAGGGTGGGCATTAAACTACATATATTTATACACAGTCTTAGCCTCATGTGCCTTCAGGACGTGCCAGGACAAAAACTTGCAACATATTTTGATAAATAAAAAGAACAGTTTTTTTCTATTTTATATGGATCTAACTTGATTGTTTTGTCACAACACCTCAAGGTTTTTGCTGTGTTTCCTACTCTACTTCCAAGTAAAACAAAGAAGGTCTGAAATCTGTATTAGTCACAACATTTAAGTAAAGAGAGAACCAAAACATTTCTTCTATTTTGTTGGGGTTTTTTTTTGGTTGTTTTTTTTTTTTTTAAACCTGGGGAACCACCTGGGTGACTGAGAGAATTTTTATTACATCCTCCTGTATCTTAGTCGAAAGGGCAGGAGTACTTGCATCAATCAATCCACCGATTAGGTGCAAAATACCAGAAACCCATACTTCTTAGATACAAACTACAATTTTCCAGTTATCAAGGTACAAGTGGAAGGAGGTGCTGTTATGTTAAAGGGATGCTGCAACCACTGATGTATCTTTAGGCAAGATCCTTGGTAATCTGGAAACCGTGAAAGGAAGACTTGGACATAGGGACAACTATGCTTCTAGAAGGGACTACACTAGTGAGCCAGTCCCACTGCACTATTTACTAGATTGTCTGCAAATTATGATTCACCTTTAAAGCAAACCACATGAAAAAACAAGGTGAGAGAACTGCATCTGAATCTTGAACTTGAATTCCTCCTGGCACACAAAAAAAAAAATCAAACTCCCAGAGTTCCAAAATGAAACAAATGCCAACAATGTATTTTAACACACAGAGAAAGCGAATGCAAAACCCTTTTCTTTTACTCTGCTGACAATTTTTATATATAAGGATGTGGGCAGAGCACAAGCAGTATTTTAAGAGAAGTTATTGCTCTGGAAGGGGATAACCAAGAAAGCTGCAAAGAAAACATGAAATGGCATCAGGCTACAACTTGGAAAATTTCTACCATGCATTTATTCACAATAATTCTTTCACATGAAAGAAAATGTCAAATAGACTAGTCTTCATGAGGAGGTAGAGACAGCAAAGCACACAAAGTAAAGCATAAATCTAGCCTCCTTCAAAAGTGAGAACTGCACTTGAACAGGACATAGTAGGTCGGTCTTGTACTTCTTCCCTGTCTCAACTATTATTAACAAGGCTCCTGGAAAAGAGAATGAATATTCCTTGAGAAGTATGTCCCTGATACTGGCACGAAGCTAAAAACAGTCTTCCTCCTCCATCCTGGCAAAGTATCCAACAGTAGCCACAGCACAGTCCAAAGCTTTTTAGGTTTTTTATGATGACAAAGTTTTTTTTGAGAAAACAAAAGGTCAATATTCTTGCTACACACCCCAGTCTCCCGAGGTAAGAATGAACACAAGTGGCACAGACTGTCATTGAACAGATGTCTAAACTCCTGGGGTCCTGCAGGGGTCAGAGTCACAGGGGAAGCGATAGAGAGTGTGTGTAAGGGAAGAAAGATTTAGGTCATGTTTTTCTTACCACAATAGAGTTCTACTGACTGAGATGTTTGCTGTTGCACTCTTGGAATGAGTGTTCCATTTCTCCTATCTGCTCCTACAAGAATCTCCTCTTTAACCCATACATGGGATGCAAACTGCCAGAGCTGAGGCTTTCTCTGGATTTCCTGTCCACACATGGGTCTTCTCTACAGGCCAGTGACAAGTTCTCCAAGACCAAGCCTTAAGTTAATTCCTGACTTCCCAATATGAGGCTGCAAGTGTCTACACTGTCATTCTGAGAAGACAGCGGGTTTGATTAAAGATTCAAACAATTTCATGGCAGTCCCAGCCTCATCTTCAGAATGATTTTGTGGCAAAGAAGCCCCCCAGAACAGCATAATTCCTGTACTGGTCAGTAATTACCTGGAAATAGATTTTTCCTAAAACAAAAAAAATCCCACAAAAATTCAATCCCTTCTGCTGATAACAGCATTTAGGCTGTTATTTTCAAGTACCAAGTACTGTCAAGTTGCACCTGCACTAATTTTAGGGCTGAGTCACAGACAACATCATCTACATTACTGTCCAAGAAGACTAAAAAATCAGATGACAAGAAAGCATAAAACTTCAAAGATAACCAAAAAGGCTGACTATCACAAAAATAATTAGAAAACCTAAATAAAGATTTTTAGACCTACTCCAAAGGGCCTGAACAGAAAGAAAGTTACTTATGAAAACAACGCAGCCATGGTATGGTGGTGTGTTGGCAAAAGCACCATCTCTAAAGAACTAACACTGACTGAATTAGAGACACCATGAAACACCCAAAGCACACCTTTTTTCTGACCAGTCTTTCAAGGTTATATGCATACTGCTGGTATGGGAAACCTAGAAGGTGTGTTTTTCAAAAGTCAGGGTCAAGTCAAGATTTTCATTCAGTCTAAACTCACATATTTTGTCAGTGTGAAGTTTTCTGTTAAGAGAACTAAGTCCTAAAAATCATTGAAAAGACATGTTAGTCCATAACCTCTATAGCTGTCACAAGCACAACCACTCTGTTAAGAGCCATGGCACTACTTACCCGAAGGGAAGGATAAAACTGGATGGAAGGAAGAGTCCAGCTCTTGCACATAATCTAGGATTTTAGATTCTGTGCTGTACTCACTGCTGCTGAAAGTGGAGGCTGGCACCACATATGGCAACCGAGTTTTATACGGAAAGGAGGTATCTCTAGATGGCAAAGTCTGCAAGAATACACAGAAATAAAGGTTAACTTTTCCTTTACTCACGTCCTTCAAATTAGACCAGAAGAGGAAAAAAACCTAACAAACCAACAACTCAGTGAGCGACACTCTTTAATAGGTGAACGGGAAGAATATTCCAACAATCTTCTGATAGTCTAAATATGACTTACTTCACTTCTTACGGACAACAGAGCACAATACAAAGGATACAAACTGCTCCTTCAATTAGGACCAGGAAACAGCTGTCAAAGCTTTCAGATAAAATCTAACTGTTTCCAATCATTATTTTGCTCTATCTAATGACAAACTAACACCCCTTAAAATTTGATTCCAGGATAACAGGCATGATACAAATACAGAAACAAACCTAACACCAGACTAAATAGAGAAGTCTTGTTCATTTATCCCCGTAGTAAGATTCTTAGTATCTCTAGACATCTTGAGCTCACACATTTTAATGCAAGAAACTATACTGAACATTCTGAGCACAGTGTGTACTTCCACAAACCAAAAAGGTAAAGTCTTTTCCTTGTTATAATTTAAACATCAGATAAGCAACAAAACAAGATACACAGCAATAAACATGGAGAGGGATGCATTAAGAATTGATTAATAGGTAGTGAACAGGAATTACTAGAAAGAGGAGAGGTGAAAAGAAAGATTAATTTAGCTGCTTGGCTGCAAGGCTTGTTAAAGTATGGAAGGTAAAAGGATGGATGGCACAGAACTGGTAGATGTGAGGTAGCAGGACTGAGGCAAAAGGCAGGGTGAAAATGGACAGGAATAAGCAGCAGAGTCCATGCCATAGACTGAGCTCTGGAAGACTGAAGGAAAGAATTGAATGTGATGATACAAGACAGCAGCAAATAGTAGTCTGTGCTTCAGAACATGCTACAAAAAGTACTTCAGGGAAATAATGTTGCATAAGCTACTTTCTTACTGGATATTTGTGGTAGTAACCCCAAAGATACTAACATTTTTAAAGGCTTTTATAAGTCTCTAATATTTTGCCAAATGCTACAGATCCTGCAAATGGGAAGGGAGACATAGGGACACTGGAGTACTTCAAGGGTCTCAAGCCTATCACTGTGCCAACAATCACATTTATCATCCCCCGGCAAACAGTTCCAGTGTAAAAATCTGTAAGAATTAATATGACATTTTCTTGTGACTTTTTATGTAAACATGTAGCATCAAAGGTAAGACTATCAAAGAACATTACTTGTATTTTCTGTACTTCTGCTTTCCAAATCTAAGAAAACTCTTTCTCCTGCCTGAAATAGCATTTTAGCACTGCCATTCATGCATTAGTGATGCAGTGATTATATCTACCACATAAAATCCCCTCCACTTAGTGAAAGCAGTCCTTCTGTCACATGGCATCAATATTCACAACCCACATTATCTCAGAAAACATTACATTAAGAAGTTCCCCTTTCTATCTCTTCCTTTCTTCTCAGTTGGTAAGTTCCCTATGTTGGTACTCTATCTCAGGAACTACTAAAATCAAGTAAGCATGTCATGATGCTAGAGCAGAGAACACAGTGATGGTGGGGGAGGTTCTTGTATTTAACTTCTTTTTCTCCAGGAAAACATTAACAGTCCTAAATCCACCTTGATCTCCATCCACAGGTGTATGCACAAGTACTTTCAACTTAGCTTGGAAAGATTTCTTTTCTAGCCCAGGACTCCTTCAAATTAATGTTATTTTCCTGTGACAGACACATGGGACTTTTCATCTGTTAAACTTTAAACATCCACAAAGTGTTGGCAGAAGTGAGTCCTGTGTTTGGAATTACTAGAGGGATAAATGCTAAAGCAAACTTAATGTTTCCCATTATATGGATCACTACATTAAAGCTTAAAGAGCTTTTAGGTAGTTGCTCTACCTCAATGCACTAAGGGCTTGCTTTCCAAAAATGCACAAAAGCATATTTCCTCTTGATATTTGGGTTTTAGAAATGAAGTAACTTACTAAATCTCTACTCTTTAAGCTGCAACAGCACTTCTTCTGCCTGTCCTTTTTTTTTTTTACAGAAGTGAATCCACATTACAGTAAATAAATCTCTCACTCATTCTTTAAAAAGAAATTCCCCAAAACTAACGAATAAAATTACCTATAAAGTATATAGATAAGACCAAGACATTCTGACATCCAACTCTTTAGTCCTGTAGTCGGTTGAACCTGAGCTGATGGACAGTCTTTTAGACTAATGACGCTTCTCACAATTTACATATTTAAACTGCACGGAAAGGCGGGAATTTCCTTTCGTTTGAGCTTGCCTGCTGGAAGGTGGGGGTGCCTCGGAGCCTCCGGGCCCTGCCAGGCTGGGCCGGGGCCCCTGCCCCCCTACCACGCTGTGGCACGGACCCTGGGTCAGTGGGGCGGGGGGAACTGTCCCAGAGCTGCAGGCAGCTAAAACCAGCCATGGACTGCCACACAGGTAAATCCATCTGGCGCGGCTTCCTGGGACCCGGCGGGCCCCTCTCCTCTCCATGTGGAGCCGGCAGAGCCAGCAAAAGCTGGCGTAGCCTCCTGTCTGCAGCCAGCACACCTCACGCTGAACTGAAGAGGACACCATGCAGCCAGCAGCACACAGGGAGTGAGGCTTTCCCCACCGTAAAGCCAGAACAAGAACACCCTTCAACATGGCAGCTTCAGTCAGAGAGAAAGAGAAAGTGAGTCACGTGAGACGAAGCTGAACATGGCGATGGGAGAAAAGAGGGCGGTGCCGCGATTCTCGCACGTAGCTTAAAAACCTTCTTGCATGCCGTGGTAAGAAACTGTAATATCACAAACTGTTTGTCTCTTTAATCCATTTGAAGTACATGGGGGGATGAAAAATTCACGTGACGAGTGCCTATGCCAGGCTACATAAAAGCGGTGAGAGGTTTTTTAGAGACGAAAAAAAAAGCCTTTGTGTTCAGGCCACAGTAACTCATCCTTAAAAAGATAAATAACCCCATGTGATAGCCTGTGTTTGGCAGTGTGAAGGGACTGTGAGATTTTCATGGGAGAGACGTCTTAACACCACAGCAGATTGTTTCTTTCTGGGCGGGTCTGCTGTTGGTGGCAGTTTGGTAACCAGGTGCAGCTGAAGAAAACCCTTTTTTGCTTAAGCATATGAAAGAGACTTATCAAGAACTGCAACACTAACTAAAATCTCATGTTCTGATACCCTTTGTGTGAGTTGGGTAAAAGGAGGAAAGTGCTGGAAAGGGGGAGGGGGTTTGCTTTAATTTCTTGTTATTTCTCTTTACTTTTAATTCTATTTCTTTGTACTGCAACTGTTTAAGGTTTGTGCCTGCTTTGCTTTCTCCTAATTCTTATCTCACAAAAGGAAAATAAGTAATGGATATTTTGAACCAAACTCACTACAAGTCCTTACTCCCTTTTTCTTGCTTTAATTCACTTTAGCCCCAAACACATCTAGATTATAGCTTAAAGCTGAGCCTGCTCGAAAACATGCATACATGGTCAAACAGCCTCACAGTCACAATCCATTTTGAAACTATATTAAAATCCATTTGCCAATATCAGTAAATGGAAAATTCTTTTCTTCACCTTGCCTGTGGTGGGAACTACAAAACCTAATGCCTGAATTTGTGCCTTGAATGCTCTGGCATCCACACCTAAGTAATGAAATCTTTCATTAATACAAGTTTTTAATCCAAAAGAAAATCCAGAATTCATAGAAGGAAGAGCAATTTTATTTAAATGCCTGTGAAGCTATTAGGGAAAAAAGCTAAGAAATTTGTCAGTGTCTGTGTTCCTAGCTACTGGATCTGGTTTAAATTTCTGGTGGAGTAGTTTTCCAATGGAAAATGCTGAATTAGTGAAATCAAGTTATTTGTCAGAAATATTGACTTAATCAACTCTTAATGAAAAAATTTCAGAAGCTCTTAGCACTGGAATGAAAGCATTTTACTCAAAGAAAGTGCTTCAATTTTTATTGAAATAAAATGGAAGAATTGTTTACTGGAAAATTAAACTCTCCCTGCTTCCAATTCCAAATAGAACACAATCTACAAACCAACTGCCTTTTACAGTAGTCAATTATTGAAATTTTAACATAGCAACAAAAAAATCCAACAAAATCCAACTGAAAACAAGCCTACATATATATCCATTCAGCCATGGCAATGACACAGGAACATCATGGCACACACCTTTTAGGAGACAGACCTCTACAGCAAACCCAGCCACGATGCCAACCCTTCAGAAAGCAAGAGAGATTACAAAACTCTTACCAGTCTTCCCCTTTCTATACTACACCTCATACATCTCCTGAAACATTTTTCTTAATTACTGAAATACAAAACCTCATGCTTCCTGAGCTCGAACAGATATGAAGAATAATATTACATAAAATTCATTGTATTAGAGAGAATTCACTGTATTTAAAAGGAAGTGAGGAGTGTGCAAGTTTTAAATATTCAATTAAAACAGCAGCTCTGGTTTAAACTTATGAAACGGAATGGTGTCAACCAACAGAATCTAATTTTCTAGAGTATTATGAATTTTGAACTTGGATTTTTCCCCCTTAGTACTGTTTTACTGGGTTACAGAAAACATAGAGAGCAATTAATTTTGATATTCAAAACACTTCTTGTGCTTGCTTGTGACAGACTGATGCATTAGACAAAGCACAATTGGCTCATGCCTCTGTTTTGAAGGGTCAGAAGGCTGAACTCTACTGACCATCCCATCCTCCCGCAGAGAAAAAAGTGTGAGTCTATGAAGCAAGCTGTAACTGAAAGGAAAAATGTTTTGTGCTCCCAGTTAAAAAATTGTGAAGTAAATACATGGCTTCAGCTACTGATCACTAAAACTCCTACATTTTGTCAGAGACTGAAATATTATAGTTTACGACTTAAACATTTTCTTAAAGGACTTTTAAAACTGTATTAAAAAAGCTGCAGAGAAGACTGCTGCACCCCGAATGGGGCCCTGACTGAGGCCTTACACCTCTCGCTGATGAAGATAAGATAAAGTAACAACTCAGGGCTGGGGACATTCACAAAGCACAGGCTTAACACCTCCAAGGTGGAGACCACAGCCCCAGGATTATCAGCTGCCAGGCTCACACAGACCCCTTGCACCAAAGGGTGGAGGGAGGAGAGGCTTTGGGTATCTTGGAAAAGCCTCTGGTCAGAGGTGCAGTGACTGCCCATCCTCCACTGTGCAGAGGAGCTCAGCTGAGGGGCCCTCACCCAGGGAGGGGAAAGCTTATCCACAGCAGAAAGGGGTGACATGGCCCATCACAGGGGCCCCTCTCAAAGGGGTCCCCAGACCCAGCACCAGGGCACCAGAGATGATGCAACAGACCCTCAGTGTTGCAAGGGACAGTGTCAGGCTAGCCCCTGCAAGAGAGGCACGTGGGCGTTCCCACCTGGCCCAAAGTGTGTATTAATCCACGGGATTCTGTACTCTTTGGCATGTGGTGTGGTGGTGTGTGGTGTGGCGGTGTGGCGTGTGGCGGCGTGGCCATGGCGGCGACAGGGGACCCTCACCACCACCAGAGCAGATGGAGGGGAGCAATGAGACATTGTTGGGACCTTCGGATGGGTGATATACTTCTACCTAACCCCTGTCACCTCTCCCTGTCCCCTCACCCCCCCACGCACGCTTCTTTCTCTATTTCTTTCTTTCTTTCTTTTCTCTTTCTTTCTCTTTGCCTCTCTATTATTAAATAAAATACATCAATTTTTTGGCATCAGCATTTAATCTCGTTTGGTTTTAATTTCGTTTCTGGGAATATTTTGAACCTTCTAAGTTCTTCCCGGTTTATGCACAGAGACTTAGCTTTCTTTGCTTTTCTGGGTATAAACAGGATCGTAACACATTTTTAATTGGCGTCATGGGCAGGATTCCCTTAAAATGAGAGTGTTGTTTCCAAAAAATTAATGAATTGCTAATTCTTATGATTGATCATTTTAAAAAAAAACAAAACAAGGTACCTTTCTGCATTTCCTAACACCTCTCTACCTTTCTTACCCCCTCTTACTCTTTTGTTTGCTTGTGTGTTTGCACATGTACCTGTGCTAAAATGGTGCTCCTGAAGCCCAAGGTCTGGGAAATTGGTACTCCCGAGGTGAAAGACCTTGGAAATTGGAAGGTAACTTTGTGACTTGTAACTGAGATTTTTAACTTTGCAACTTGTAACTTTGGTAAACACTAGGTGCTCTCGAGGTGTAAGGAGTAGGACCTTGGAAAATATTTTATAAGGGGTGTCCTTTGAGAGAGACTGTTCCAGTGTTTGTAACTTTATTTGGTTTTGTTTAAGAGGCGCCTTCCTGGAGAAAGGAGTGAGACTTTTGAAAATTCGCTTTATGCTGGGCACTCTCTGGGAAAGATCACTCC
Source organism: Corvus cornix cornix (assembly GCF_000738735.6). NCBI lineage: Eukaryota > Metazoa > Chordata > Aves > Passeriformes > Corvidae > Corvus > Corvus cornix. The sequence goes on from NC_046337.1 coordinate 34,833,836, forward strand.
GACTTCTGTCGTTACATAAAATATAGTGCACAAGCTTTGTTTCCTTTGTTGAATGAATTTAGTGCCAGGTCATCTTCTGCGGGGATGGTCTGTGCACTGAAATGGTTTCTGTAACATCCAAGTGGTCATTGTTGTTTAAATTCTCTGCTCTGCTAGAAGGGCGAGAGTTAAAAGAGGCTGCTGGCAGAGCCATCACCAAGCTGCCGAACTTGATTGTCATGTCCAAAGAAAGCTTTGAAATGCAAATGAGAGAGAATTTTACAGGGGAAAAAACTGTGAGGTTTTGAACCTGTAACATTTTCTGAAATGTGGTCGAAAGTAGCATGTAGACCCTGAATTAAAACTGGCAAGGGTCAGAAAACTACTACCGGAACTGTACCTGTATGGCTACTGAAAAATCAAAATTTGGCCTTAAACCCAGTAAATTGGAATCCAGTCAATAAAATGCAGTGAAAACACTAAAAAGACTGGATGAACACCAAAATTGCATAATTTGATGCAATTAACAACTTTTTTGCCTGGGTAGCTTCTTTTCTCTTTCTAGGAATTCCAAACATCCCTGCATTGAAGAAAAAGAGAATGAATTTGGGAATAGCAAAACTGCAGGCAGCAGATTCACACCCAGATGTGATAACTATCTCTTCACTTAAAGTTCTGTGACTTTGTAATAACTACAAGAAGTTTTTGTTTTCTTTCATATCAGTCTGTAGTAGGCCGAATTTTTACTTTTCTTTTATAGGAACCTACCAACAGATGAGATAGAGCTGTGTGAGAACCAATGCAACTTTTAAATTGTCATCCTGACTGCTTGCCTTGTCAATTAATTTGTTAATGTTTGTAATTTGTTTGTGTTTGCATTGCAAGGAAATCGATTTTATTTTATATATTGTTAAGTTTGAGTTCTTTTGCCAAGATAGTGTGGCAAAAAGTCTTATGAATGTATAATTTTATTTTTTTTTGTACAAAAAAAATAGAGAATATATACAAGAATATATACATATATGAAATCATACATATATGTATTGACTTTCCCAATTCTACCTTGGAATCATTATAATTTGGCTATTTTTTTTCTCTTTTCTTCAAGAGTTATCAATTAGTGAACTAAAGAATCCTAACAGATTATAAGATAAAATAAAAAACAATCTTCTACCAACTCTCAAACCCACTTAAACATCTTTAATGTACTGTTAAGTTTCCTATATCCAAGAACATTTTAATTCTACCTCACTTCTTTTAATCATGCTACTAAAGTTCAAAAGAAGAAAAGTTCCTTAGAGTTATACAACTAAATTTAAAGGAGAATTAATTTCTTTTTGTTGTTGTTGTTGTTTTTTTTTTAACCCCACCAATAACAAAATTACAGTTTCTGTTTTGTGACAAAATTAAATTACAACATTAAATTATTGCTATAATTTACCCCCTGAAAAATGGAATATAGCCCTAATGTAAAAATGTGTTTGCATGAAAATCTTTTGTATGAAAATGTTTTTATATTTTGTGTGGCTGTGGTATGATAAAAGTTAATTTTTTCATAGACTTACCCAGTGGAACAAGAATACCACCAATGAAATTCTTCCAACTGTATGTGAATGCATCAAGGAAAAAACCTATTTTTCAGCCTCGAAGTATGCAGAAGCACACATTTTCAACAAACATATTCACATTTCTTCCAGGGTGCAATTAGATTAGGAATTTAAAAATTCAAACCCGCTGTGTAACTCTATGATCAATTTCAAAACACATTAAGTCAACATCCAAGAAATACCATGTTGGGGAATCCCTCACACCCACTATCCAATAAAGAAAACTGATCTTTGAGTTCACAGGGTGGGAGGCACTTACTAATAAGCATTGGATTAATGATTGCAATTGAATTTACATTCTTGATGATTAGAATAACTATTGTATTACTTGCATTACCACTTCTTCTTCTATCTTTTCTCTTACTAACCACTCTACATATCACCACCATGGGCAACCCACAAACTGAAGAAACACTGGAAGAACAGTTTAAGTCACAGAGTGGATTGTCAGTGATTGAAATATTATAGTTTATGACTTAAACATTTTCTTAAAGGACTTTTAAAACTGTATTAAAAAAGCTGCAGAGAAGACTGCTGCACCCCGAATGAGGCCCTGACTGAGGCCTTACACCTCTCGCTGATGAAGATAAGATAAAGTAACAACTCAGGGCTGGGGACATTCACAAAGCACAGGCTTAACACCTCCAAGGTGGAGACCACAGCCCCAGGACTGTCAGCTGCCAGGCTCACACAGACCCCTTGCACCAAAGGGTGGAGGGAGGAGAGGCTTTGGGTATCTTGGAAAAGCCTCTGGTCAGAGGTGCAGTGACTGCCCATCCTCCACTGTGCAGAGGAGCTCAGCTGAGGGGCCCTCACCCAGGGAGGGGAAAGCTTATCCACAGCAGAAAGGGGTGACATGGCCCATCACAGGGGCCCCTCTCAAAGGGGTCCCCAGACCCAGCACCAGGGCACCAGAGATGATGCAACAGACCCTCAGTGTTGCAAGGGACAGTGTCAGGCTAGCCCCTGCAAGAGAGGCACGTGGGCGTTCCCACCTGGCCCAAAGTGTGTATTAATCCACGGGATTCTGTACTCTTTGGCATGTGGTGTGGTGGTGTGTGGTGTGGCGGTGTGGCGTGTGGTGGCGTGGCCATGGCGGCGACAGGGGACCCTCACCACCACCAGAGCAGATGGAGGGGAGCAATGAGACATTGTTGGGACCTTCGGATGGGTGATATACTTCTACCTAACCCCTGTCACCTCTCCCTGTCCCCTCACCCCCCCACGCACGCTTCTTTCTCTATTTCTTTCTTTCTTTCTTTTCTCTTTCTTTCTCTTTGCCTCTCTATTATTAAATAAAATACATCAATTTTTTGGCATCAGCATTTAATCTCGTTTGGTTTTAATCTCGTTTCTGGGAATATTTTGAACCTTCTAAGTTCTTCCCGGTTTATGCACAGAGACTTAGCTTTCTTTGCTTTTCTGGGTTTAAACAGGATCGTAACACATTTTTGGAAACATGCCCAAGTGTAACAGTACAGAGAGCCACAGTTCAATTATGCCACTGTGTGCAAATCCAGTAAGTTAATTAAATTAACTCAAATACACTGTGCTGAATACCTGTCACATCTGCTTGTGATTACTCTTATTAAGCCCAAAAAAGCAAGGAAAAATGCATTTATGCTCTCTACAAACACACTCTCAAAAGTTTTTAGCAATATCAAAGAAGAGTTATCTCCATCAATATTAAAAACTTCATTAAGTTCTTCAGTAAATGGGTAGCCAACTATACTGCAGAGATTTAATTATAGGATTCAAGAGAACCTCTGTGTGGGGTGGCTGACAACTCCCCTTTGAACACCAAAGACACCAACTTTTAATCCTGTGGTACAGATCCAACTAATAGAGCAGCCTGCTTGCCTCAGTGCTTTAGCATCTGCCTTTAGGACAGCCCACTTCTCCATGGCCTCCCTCTTCTGGACTCAACAACCTGCTCAGAGCAGAGCTATTTCCCTCTGGCAGAACATACAGTTCCATGAAACCTTGTGTTTCACAAGGTAAATGTGCAGGTCTTAAGTGCAGAGTGCTTTTGGGCAACACACAATACACAGACAGTGAAAAGTTAATCTGAAAGCCCCCAAGACTTTCTTATTACCAAGTAGTGGGAGAGAAGGTGTGCAAAGCATCTAAGACATCCCTACATGGGAAGGTGCACAACAGATGGTGCTTGCACACACACCCCTGCCGTATGTCAGACCCTCCCTTCCAGATGAAGTTTTTTTCTAGCAGTCAAATGGACAGACCTTTCCCATGCACGTCAGGTACACGCATGCAAGCTGCCCCAGGACGTAAACAAATTCATCTGTCTCTGGCCCCTCTAAAGCTGTCAATAAAAATGAAGTGGCAGAACCTATGGCAGAGACCAATGTTTTTCCAGGAAGAGAATGTGGAGTTTCATAAAACACTAATGAAAACTTACTCACATCCATGTTGTCCCAAATTCAGATTTTCTGCTCAGTGTCCTACAAGGAGTGATAGCTGCTACTGTTCTTGGAGATCACCCACCTCTCCTAAGTATACATGGAGTTTAGTTTCTTTAATCCTGCAATAAGCCAACGGGACTTTCACCTGCTCTGTAGAAGTGCATGCTGTCTTCTACATCCTGAAACAAAGATGTTTTGTTCAACTAGAAAATCAATTGAAAAATCAAGGTTAGTGCTCAATCTTTGACCAGTTAAACCAAAAGAAAGAAAGATATGTTAATCCACAGGGATATCTTCTCAAAAACACCATGCAGAAATTAAGAGTAGATGTGATCAGTAAAACACTACAGAAATGTCACTAAGCTAAAGGTGTAAGACTGTGGAAAGCATGAAGGTTTTTCATTCTGAAGAAAAAAGAATTCACAGGCTTACCGGCTTGCCACAAACCTCAGAGAGGATGGATCTAGTTCTGCTGGAAGTATCACAGAATTGCAAGCTAGACGTGTCCATCCTTCCTTCCTGCCTCCCTCCCTCGTAGACAAAAGCCTTGTCATATATTCAGAATAGCTGAATGCATATGAGAACTTCTTTTCCCACTCAGGTCTCATTGATTTTTAACTAACAGAAGGCCTTATTTTTTAACTTCAGGGTTAAAGTAGCAATTTCATCAACTACTATTTTCACTTACAAACTTGGTAACCACGGGATTCTCCTCCCCAGACCACAAGACTGACATATCCACAGAGGTACCACACCACTTGCATTGAACCAGTTTGCAGGAGACTTGGCAACCAAACAATGTTTTTTCAAAAGTCAGCAATGCCAGGAAACTATGCTGAAGCAGGTGATGGAGCCAGTATCTAGGGTTACCAAAGAAGAGGATGACAACCAGTAGACTCTGGTCAATGCAACTTCTTTCCTCCCAGGTACAGACCCCTAGCAAATAGCAGACATTTAGCAAGTAAGATAAAGGCTATGCATGGATATAATACAAATTATATGTGTGTGCATATATATATATATATATAAGTAAAAATATATACACATTCTTTCCAAAAACCTGAAAATTAACAAGACTGGGGGAAAGACTCACTTGTATTTATCAAGTGGTGTCAACAAAGAATACCACAGGTACTAGGCACGCACTGGGAATGCTTCTGAACACAAAAATCATAGAACCAGCATGAGATTTAAATGAAAATAAGAAGCTCATACCCTTGAATTTAAATACTTTTCTCCTGTCTCCTTTCAGAGCCTTCTGGACAAGCACTCACTTTTTTTCCCCCCTTTTTTTTTCAAACCACTAAATGAAAACAGATACTCTTCTGCTCTTACTTAACTCCAAGTTGAGACTGCAAAGAAGAAAATGTGGCAATATGCAACTGCAAGAGTTGGCAACATTATACCAACTGTTTGCTTGTGGTGTCCAAAATGTAAGCTTTTGCACCTCAATTCCCAACTTTCAGGGTGCTGGCACCTTTGCAAATTTGAATACTGTTTTCACCACATGCCTCGGTCCCCACAACCAACTCTTTCTCCAGCAGGTGGGGATACAAATACAATGAGAATTTTCAGATTAAAGAACACCACCATGCTCTACAACTCTGCAAAAAACCAGACAGGAGCAAAATTGACAGTACTCCAATCTCACTGCTCTATTGTCTCTTACCTTTATTTAGAGCTGTATAAAGTTTTTATAGATTAAAAGTCTACATAGCCTCAATGACATCTCTTGGCAAAACATGACTTGAAAAAAAGTGGAACTAGTATCATTTGGTAGGACGTTAAATGAGAAACTAATAAAATATACTGGCAAAACAAACTCCTTGTTATTAAAAAAATCCTGCAGCAAGTCACACAGATAAAATAGCAAAAAAGAAAACATCTGGGCATGTCAGCTAAGCAAAGACCTCTCTGAGAGTTTCTGACTAGTATGACACTTGTCTGCTTTTAGAACTTTTAGCATGTCACAGATAATTCAGTTCCTTCAAGTGCAGACAAAAAAATAGCAGGAGACAGAGCTACAGTTTTCCTCACTATAGGAAAAGCATTTGCAGAAACACCAGGCATTAGACTGGACAATCTGGGGTGGGGGAGGAAGGCAGGTACAAATGCAACAACCACCGAGAAATGTTTCAATAGGTGTTTCTGTCTTACAGTCCTGACACCGATTTGCTACTTACAGACTTTCTCTGTTTTAATGTTTAGATACTTTTGACCTTCTTTCTTAGCATTAAAACTACATTACACACATTTTATAGGAGACAACGATCCAGAGATTTTGACTTGCCAGCTGTAACAACACAAATGAGGGGCAGATGCAACATTTTGAACACAGCACTCTCAAACTTCCAACTCCCAGCTGCAAACGTTGTCTTCTCCTACTAGACACACCTGCAGCTTACTTCTTTGTGCTGTCCTGCATGCAAGTTTTATCACTCATTCGAACATCATGCTGAAGAAATGCACCACTACAGTCATGTCCTCTAGACTGAAGCACAGACTGCAATCCAAGGGTTTGTTGTGCATGACTCACAATCAAGAAATGGCCTAAGCTCTTACCAAGCTATTTAGACAAAGAAGAAAGATACAAAACAGATTCCAGACCCAAATGATGACTCAGGGATCATCTTGTGGTACTTAGTCCTTCTGATTGAGGGGATGAGCAGATTTGGCCCCAAAGGATGTTTCAAGTTCCTGAGGATATTGGACGGTGACACATAAACCAAACACCTTGCATCCTGTTTTATTTATCTGCGGTCTATCTTGTCAGTCTGGAAAGTCTTCTAGAGTTTCACAGACTTCTGTATTTTCTTTTACATACTACCCTGTGTAAGCATTATTTAACTAGCAGAGCAGGGGAAGGTGTAGTCCTCTTCAGAAAAGAAACAGCAAAGTAGAGGACAATATAGGGCATCTCTCCACAGGCAATGAGAGGCTACTAGGTCATAAATACTCATTGTAAATGTATGTAGCATGGCAGTAGATAAGAGAAAAAATGTGGCTGTCTTCCCAGTGACCTTATGAACCGACAGATTGCATAGCAGTTCACTGTTTCATACTTTACTTTTCCTAACATGGATGTTAAGGGGGTGAGGGGGCAGAATGAGCTTCTCAAATGAATCTGAAGAGATGTGAGGGATGACACTCTGAATGCCGTTCAGATGCATAAAGGCTACAACCAGTCCTCAGAATGAAAACCCAACTGCAAATTCCTCAAAGCTATCCCAGCATTTCTTAATGTTCCACACATAGAGGCCTGCATTTTGCTGTGATTCTCTGGTCATAGTTCTTTAGTCACCATCTTGCTCAAATTACTCTGCAGAGCAGCATATTCCCTCAGCACTGCCAGGCACTGCTTGCTGGCTGTTCAAACCAGGCACCACCAGGAGCTGCAACACTCAGAAGATTCAGTTTTCTCCTCTGATTCTGGCAAGCTGGAATCTGATCTCCACATCTGCTGCAAGACTTCCAGCTTGTTTTCAGGCCAGTGACCTTAAGGAAATGGGGGTCCTCACAGATTGTGGTACCAGGGGTTATATAAATATGTAAAATCTGAGGAAATATGGGAGAGGCACTTGCTAGAAAAGGCACACTAATACATTAAAAATCCAACTATTTTCCATGTGCTAAGAGGTTACTTATCTTTTCTGTGAACAACCAGAGGAAATTTGCTGGATTTCTCTGGGGAATATAAATGCATTTTCAGAGAAAACTAGATATCAATCCCAGAAGCCATTCCCCATTTTGCATCCTTACTCTTAGACATCTGCCTAAGCCAGCCTGGGCTGATGGCCAGTGCTCTTTCATTACAGGATGAGGAATCTCATCAACAGCTGGGTAACCAAGTGTAGCAAGTGCAGGACTAAGAAAGTGACAGGGCCTGTTAGAATTTCTAAGATTTGTTGAATGAAACGATACATGGCTGATGACTCTTAATTCAAAACCTCAATACCCACTTAGGCTTGATTGTCAGTATGTGCTGGAAATGTCCAGTCTAATTTTGTCACTTACTTCCCCAGCAGAATCCCTGATCCTCTGTTTTCAATCAACACTGTGTGAGAGGCTTTGTTCCCTGCTTTACCTTAATTTGCAAAACTTGAGTTTGGCACTTCCATGAAGAAAGACCGAAGCTGACAACTTGATTGCTGCCATCATCTCTTGTTTTCTCAAGGAACAAGAGCTACAGAATCTCTCTGTAGCCCATGATGTAGTTCTCCACATTGCCTCTTGGTTAACTTCTCCATGGAAAGGACATTCAAAAGCAAAGTCTAAACAAGGCTTTTGAGCTGAGAGCTGCGGTAAGCATAAACAGCATACAAGGATGTTTTACCCCACTGTCTTTGGGACATCTCTGCACTTTTGGTACAAAGGCACTGAAGCTGGGTTAGTATAAGGTAATCCAGCACCAGAGATATCAAGAGCATGGAGCAGACACAGTTGCACCAGCTCCAATACTTGAAGCCTTAACTAGTAACTTAAAAACATACTTTTTTCTTGCAGTCTGCAGCCACAGGTTAATTATAAATTTTTCTTTGCAGCCTACAAGTCAAGGTAAACTATCAAGCATGCAGATCTGCTTAGCTTTATGGCTGGTTGAAGGTAAAAATGTAAATTCTGTCTTGAAGTCCTGCTGTCAGGCTACAGAAACAGAGTTTCTGATCATAAGCCTTTACCGATATTCTCTGAACTTCACTAAGTCTGGCCCACTTCTCAGAACACAGGGACATAGGCAGTGCTTGTAGAAATATGAAATACTTGAGCCTGCAAGACAGAGGCTTCCAGAAAGGCCTGTTATTTAGAAACTGCATCTGGAGTGAAAACCCTTCATGTTTAAGTAGAAGGAAGGGAAGGTCCTGGAGTCTCTCACTAAGGGGCCCTCTCCACAGCTGCAAGAAGCAGTTAGAGGCATCAGCCACAGCACAAGGCCTCCAACCTCTGTGACAGGATTGAATGGGAAACATTAAGTCCAAGTCCATAACAGTCTCCTTGGTCAATGCAAACAAGATGAAAAGGCTACGTACCTAGGAGAAGATAGAGCTCCGAGACTCACTCTCCACCCCCATCCCCCTGGCCCAAACCTTCCAGGAAGGCTGCAAAGTCTTTAAGCCCCACTGCAGGGAAGCTAGGAACTTAAACTAGTAAGAAACTGGACAGTTTTCCAATAAAGTATCTTGCTATAAAACTAGGACGCTTCTGCCATTTTGCAGAGAATGCTGAATCAGTACAGAACATCCTTGCACGGGAAGTTGCTCCCCAGACCACGGGCACACTTAGTAGATCCTAGACAGTTAGCTGAGGAGATATGGAGATTCCCTCAATACTACACTTACTTTTAAAAAGGCAAAGTAAAATCAAGAAATTAAAACCTCTTGGGATTAACACTGCTCTGAAGAATGAATTCATACTGTCTCTGCTCCCAAATTAGACTGTTTCTTTAAGTACCACAGCCAAACTCATTATATATTCTCACCAGCAATATGCTATTAAAATCAGATGCAGGCCGATAGCCTTGCTCTGCACAACAATGTGGTTTTTTCCATTTTAATTCCTCTGTAATACAGAAAATTCTAAGAGTATTAAAGCATTCTTAAAGTGTCATGAAAAAGGCAATATAATTAGAGACAGCAAAAATGGAAACAAGATTAAGATACTGCAATTCAATTTTCTAGAAAACTATGTGCCACCAGCTGTGTAAACTTTCCTGTAGCTAAAACAAATATTCTGAAAACAAGGAGGCAGACGCTTTACACTGTAGCCTGTCTCTTCAGCAGTCAGGCCTCCCAAAGAACTCTCAAGTTGTCTCTTAGATTCTACAAGGACTTTAAAGACAGCCATACAACAAACTGATTTGATAAGCAGGACTCTGACCTATCTTTAATTTTTATGTTCAACTCATTAACTCTGAGCTACTGCAGACACATCCAGTACCAATGCTGCACACACCCTATGGTTCCTGACTGCAACAAATAACCAGCACAGCATGCACTATTCCTCTGGCACACCAGACAAGACACATGCTGACTCAAGCAGCTGGACTCTTTGGTTTTCTCTCCCAAACAGAGAGGCAAGGGCCTACCTGCTGATTCCAGTGACAGGCACCATGCATTCTGTAGAGCTTCCTCTTCTGGAAACTATGAAGTGGCCTTGTTCGGGCAGATGTGCTCACATTATTCACAGAGACAGATCTGAGTCTTGCCCTGTCTCTTCTTCTTTTCTTGATGTGCTGACGATCAAGCAACCAGCTACCTGAAGAGGATACCTCTCTGTTGTCTGAAGCTCTGAAGTTTCATGAATAATGAGGAAAGGAAATACAAAATGTTAAATATGTTCCACATGCACAGGCCAAGATTTCACACACTGATTAGCATCAGCGATCTAATTCTAAGAGAATTCTATAAACACCAAGATGTTTTAGTACGCTGTTTCAGAAAATTGTGTATGTGCTTTGTTTGCTAGTTGACTACTTCTGCGTCAGGTCAGAAAAGGGAGTTTATCATTCTTGTTTACCCTTCTGCTCATGGAAACAAATGTCAAAATGAAGTTAAGACTTCAAGCATATATTGAGTGTTGTTTTTTACAATTTCAAGAACTCTCTAACATTTTTAACACATATGAGTTTCAAGTTACATTAATATTTCTCTTCAAACTGACGTTCCATTCAAGACAGCAGTCATGCTAATGCAAAGGAGACCTAGAGTTCTGTCCTCATACTTTCAAGATTTTCTGGTTTTGCTCAAGAACTGAAACCTAAGTAAAGCTTTACAAACCAGTGATCATTCAGCATAGGGGTTGCAACTCCCCGTGAAGCATTTGTATCAAAATTAGGAACTCTACACACTTCAAGCGTAGAGAGTCAAAATCAAGTGCAAAGATGTGGCCAAGAGCAGTAGAAGCCCCTATGCGTATGTGTAGAACAACCTCACACTATTCTCACCAACCTACAGCCTGTCTGGTGACCAGAAGAGGCAATACCACAAGGTAAGAATTTAAAACACTCTCCTATTTGGGTGGGAATGGCTCAATGGGAAGAATGAACTTCCCTGTTATAGGTATTCCTGATTTGATTTTGTTGCTGTAGCAACATCTGCCTGCAAAGTTGAAGGCTTCCTGCAAAAAGCACTCAAGTGTGCTTTTATTTTTACAATACTGAAAACCTTGATCACAACTCTGAACTGTCTGAGCACTGCAACTACACAGGGTATTTTGGCCTTGGTTTGTAACAGGTCATCTATCTGCATGAATGATTATTTTGCCTTATGACAAGTCACAGTTTTATTAGTAGGTTTATTAGTAGAACATGAAAGTAGATTTATTACAAGGCCATTATAAATTTTTTTTGATAGGTGATTCTTTTAACAGTACATTTTTATTAAATAAAAGGGCTTGTTATGGAAGTGTGATTAAACACCATCCCATGCTATACTGGAGTGGTAACAAGGCTTAACGGGCTTGAATTTGAGCTGTCTTTCTGACACATCAATACAATCCAATAAGCAACACAGACACATGAAAATAACATGCTAATTAACAGAGGGATGGTACAAAGTATTTTAAGGAACATATCAGTAAGTGCCAAGAAAAAGCCCAAAATACTGAGGCATGACATTCTTAATGTTAACACTACATTTTTAAGGCTTGAGAAAGAAATACAAGGCTTACAGTCCATGAAAAAGATTTCTTAAAATACTTTCTCTGAATTCTCAAAAACATTTTCCAAGTCAGATGGTCCCAAGCTCAACTTGTGGATTTCCACATACCTCTCTCTTATGTGAGAGACAACTTGGACAGATAAATTAGAATAAAAAGCTCCTCAGCCTGGCTCCTCAACTCCTGTGATTCCTGCCTTTGTTCTGGTGGTCTGCCCAGGCCCTTGGTAATTTCTCTGCAGTCTCTGACATCTGCTCTATTTACCTTCCGGTGCCTTGCAGCAATGCACTGCTTTAGTTTCAGATGAAGAGAGATCTCATCTTTGTGGCCTGGAGCTCCTGTACATGGCACTGTGGTTTTCCTGCCACTTGTTTAAATGGTTTCCCAATCAAGCTTTGAGTTACCCATTTAGTTTGATCTTAGTCTGAATGGTTTTCAAAACATGATTCTACAGAAGAACAAAATGAACCATAGCCAGATGTGAAAGTAACGAATTTGCTAGAATGCTCCTTTCAAAGCTCATGGTTTTCCTTTCTTGCTTTTGACCTTACTTCCAGATGCATGCCTGCACAGGAAGCCATCAGACAGGCACTATTTGTCCTGAAGTAATCAATTTTTCCTTCCCCTCCCCTCATAAGAAAGTGGGTATCACTAGCTTAGGGAACTGCTTCTATGAGCATCTACCTTCATGCAATGCTTTGGGCTAATCTTGGCACCTAGATTCAATTGTAAGGAAAAGCCACAAAAAAAAAAGGAAGGCACTAATGTAATTAGGCCTTGACAAATGGCAATTCAAGGTTACCTATATTCAGTCAACCAGAACTGTACATGCACCTCCACTTCCACTGCGAACAGCCAATGTAACCAGCTGTACTGCAACCCCACAACTACCAACTCCAAAGCATCTCATGCTTAAACCTACTTTAAACATGGACTATCGTGTTTTTCACATCAATAGCCTACAACTAATTTCAAGAACTTACGTAAGTGAAAATTGCAATCATCTGTTTCTTCCCCCTCGCAAAAACAAAAAAATCCCCTTATTTTCCATTTGATTTTGATTTCTGCTTTCTGAAATACTGAACACAGTCAGAGTGAGGTTTAGAAAAAGCAAGGGGAGAAGCAACCAAGAATTAACTGCAGCACGTAAGTTAATAATGAACTATTAAGTTAATTCAATTGATTGAATACCCAGCTACTACAACAACAAGATATCACCAAACCCCTGAACATGCTCAAAAAACACCAAGAAGTAGGAGGCAGTGAATTTCCCTGCAGGATTCTCATGATAACTACTCTATTTCATTAATCTTTAATGAAAAGTATTTATTTGCAGATTTCAAAACACTTCATAAGTAGTGAAAAATTGAAATTAACTGTTTAACTCATGTTTAAGAAAGCATCTAGAAAGCCCTGAAGTCTCTCAGACTCCCTTCCAACACCTAATTTGCCAAACTCCAGTTTAGAGTTACAGTACTGAGAAAATCTTCCAAGTCCTAACATTTTTCTTTGGACTTTTTTAGGTCATGAGTAGAAAACAACCAACCTTAGAACATTAGAGAGCAGTCCATGAGCAAACAACATGTTACTCATGAAATGGAAAGACTAACTTTGGACAGTGCCTAATAAGTAAGAAGAGAATTGGCTTGAAGTTACACCATTAGAGTCTCTCATCATGAAGTTAACTTCATAACTCCTAAAAACATTTTTAAAAGCAGGAATTCTTCCTCATCTGTCTCTGAAAAAGTCAGATTTAAGACACAGCCTAAATTACTCTCTTTTTCCACATACCCATCTCTGTTAGCAACTCCTATTTCAGGGCTATTTTTAGTCCACATCTGACAGGAACCTTCTGATTTTCTCCTACATCATCTATAAACAACTGATACATCAGGAACAGGGATGTTACATGCCAGGACCCCTTAAATTTAGGGCAGAATCACACAACCACTGTGGAACAGACGGCAGCTAAAGAAGCTGCCCATCCAAGCTGCTCATTATAATCTCTTTGTGGGAGGCTACAACCTCTGCAGCAAAGCTGAAACAGACGGTGTGGACAGCTCTTCTTGGAGTCAGAAGCCAGGGAATTATGTTCTGCTGCACACTCTGCCATGAACACCCCAATTCTTGGGAACAGTTTCTTCATCCACCTGATCTTAATTAAGACCTGTGAATAACAGCATCCTCAAAAATCGCATTACAAGTAATCCAGGAGAAATATCCAGCATACCTAGATCTTTTGTAGCTGTAGTCAATTACCTTAATGTTGTTCTGAAACTAATACTTACTACAGCCTGTACTGTATTTAAAATCTTTGAATAAAAGATGGAATTACTAAGTAGTATGGACTAGCACTGAGAAACATTTTTCTAAAATGTTAATTTTAACCTACAGTCATCCTGGAAGGTGTGTCCACCCAGAACAAAATACCTTGAATGGGAAATGGTATCTCCAAATTCCTGAAAATGTAGGTGGCAAAGTTAAACTCGGCTTTTTACTGACGACTGATCTGCTCAAAATTAATGAAGTTACCACCCCGCCACTGACCCCTGCTGAGACACGCAACATTGCTTACATATCCTACTAATCTAGTTTGTCAGTTTTCCAGAAATAAAGCCGCACTTGTTATGACAGAATGCATTGTCTCAAAACAATCAGAAGAAATGTGTTCCTATATTCTTTCACTACTTCACAGATCCATCTTCCCAGTATTTAAATGTAGTTGCAGTGGCTATACTTTTATGGTATCTTTAGGAACAACACAAAGCCCTACTATTTTCAACCTTACAATCAAGACTTGATTTCTCTTGAAGCCTGCAGAAAGCAGTTCTCTTTTCCTTATTTAATATTGTAATGATTATTAGTTCCATACAGATAACTTTACTGCAAGTTATTATCAAAAAAAAAAAAAAAAACAACTACCACACTGTCACCGACCTGAAGGAGATGCCATTGACCAACTGTCTGTGTCTACAGGTCTTGGAGGAAAGAGATGAAGAAGCTGGAGACAGACTGAGTGGAGCAATTAGGCTGCTGATGATTTCACTTAGTTGTGCACTCTGGAAAAAAAAATAAAAATTAAAGGTAGTCAGACTTTTATCCAGAGTCAACAGCTCAAAGGTCCTGGGTTCTTGTTTTCCTCCTTAGGATTTCAGTCCCGTACATCATGGAATAATCATATTTAGTTTCTTCCTGTGAATAACCGTGTTGGCATGGTTTTACTTTCACAATTATTATGTTCAACTCTACCAAAGCCCAAATAAAACACCAACACAACCCTGAACATTGTTTATACATTTGAAGTAGTACCCCAAATACATTAGTGACCATAGTATTATGACCAAAGGTCTTTAAAAGGAAAATAGAAAACAGAACACTTTATAGCTGATATTACAACAGCTGCAGGCAGAGCTGCTAACTGGTCATTTGACAAACATTTCAATGGGGGAAAAAAAAGGTCAACTGTCCATTCATCATACATTTTATTCGCTCAAAGTTTTTTGTTCTTAGAAGAATCCTCTTCATTGCTTACTGTAGTTTGACAAAGGTGTTTTTATAAAAGGAAGTGTAACTACATGAGGACTACTCTAAAGACAGACAAAATGGATAAAATCTTCTGGTATCCTCAAAAATAGCAACAAGAGGCAACCAGCACCCCCTCTCCTCCTGCAAAACACCGTGACTTTCAAAACTGACCCAAAACAAATTAAACACATGTAGCCAATTTGTTAAGACTAAGAACTACTCCGTACAAAGCAATGAATTGTGGACTGTCTCCAAAAAACATTTCACAATGATTTTTTGTTTTAAATGTCAGACCTTAAAGGCTATTCTCACAATAAATGCTTAGAGGAGACTGTGTTCTGCACACTGAACAGAAATTAAATGGATCTGAAACGGCATATTCATTTAAAAACAAACCCAAACAAACCTTTTGTATTACTCTGTTGGATTTTCATTCAGAACTAAGATTGTTTAAAACATGAATTGCTAAAGGTTACTCAGTAAGTTTTCTTTACATTTTGATTTTACATTTACATTTTTCATTTAAGCAGAAATAGGAAGAATTTTTTTCTGTTTTGTTACAAATCACAGATTTTCTGTTAATGTTTAAGTGATGTACTCAGGTAAAAACTTCACATCAGAATAAAAAATTCAGGGATGGATATTACAGAACAGAAATAGCAAGTCAATTATAAAAGGACTGGACAAAGCAAACAAGATGCCAGTAAACTAGTTAGCAGACTGATTTAAAAATCTCAACAGAATTCATTCTGTAAAGAGCAGTCTCTACTCAATATAAGAGCATGAAAAATAAAGGCAGACTTCCAAAACACAAGGAGAAACATACATGTAGCTATGAAAAGGACTCAAAAACCGTATTAATAAAAATTGCCAGCCTTAGTCACTTTTATTCTATACGACTTTCCTTTTGGTTCACAAGAAAAATTACTTATTTTTAACAAAGAAATACTTTAACAGCAGACTGAAGAAATCTGTGGGAATATCTGTAAATGTATTTCAGGCTGCAGCATTGTTGCTCCTGACAATGAACAAGAAACGCAGACTTTCAAGAGTTAAGAACAGAACTGGTGGTCAAAAAGGAAATCAAACCCCAAAGCTTTTAGTGGTGTAAAAGGGAAGAAATCCAATGTGTCGTGTTCGATGTGTTAGTTTTTACTTCCAAGTAATTTTCAGATCATCAAAGTTATTGCACCCCTTGGACCAAGTTTGTGGCTACTTGGGGACCAGGAAACAGACCACTATCACTTTAATTGTCAAAAGTCTTACTCAAAAGTGCGTTTAATTCTCCAAGCCACCACTTAAAGAGGGGCCATTCACCACATTCTAAAAATGCTCTTTGGGTTACCTTATGCAATTGCCAGCACTGGGCATGGAAATTTCCTGTTACATTGCTTCCTCAGTCCTGCCTGTGGTGGATAAGATTTATCAACGAGGGGAAGCATTTTAAGAATAGGAAAGTATGACTATCGAATAAGAAAAATTGGCACAGAGATTCAGGAACAGGCACTAGTACTTAATGCTACTACTTTTAACCCTTTTAAAAAATGTTTGTATGACCAGGAATTTATGTAGAGCAGCAGAGCAACAAATTAATGCCCCACAGTGGCTTTGTCAGGTTTGTTTTACACAAACTGCATAAATTCATTCTGAAAAACAAATTTCCAGTATCTCCTTCAGCAATGTGATCCTACCACATCCTTTATGTACTTTCAAGCAAAAGAAAATCCTGCTGGAATCGTATTTCCTGGAATCAACACCATGGAAACAGCCATTCTGCACACTGTGAAGTGAAACTCTGCTCACAACTATGCCTCCACTGTACCTGGTAAGTACCTGGAACTCCTCAGCTCCAAACCAGAGTCCTACAATGTTTGAAAAGGCAGATTAACAACTGTGTTCTGTTTGGGCTTTTACTCTTTCTTCTCACATTAAGTATTTCCTGAAACAACCTGTGGAAACTCTACACTGACCCTGACTATAAAGCAGGGGCGGGTTTGTGGATGGTTCTTAGAGGCTGTTATGTGTCCGCTTGGAGGGAAACAAAGCAGTAACACAGACACGTCAGAAATAAGAGGTTAATTTGTAAACCTGATGTACAGTGTAGTTAATTTAAACCCTTCAATTAATCAGCACCCAATCCCAGGACTGCAAAATATCTTTCTTTTTGGAAGTCATCACCATGGAACCTCCCTATTTCTGAAGTCAGTCATTTGGCTTCACTGACAACTCAGTTTTATTTTACTTTACCTGTTTTTCTATGTTTCGTAAAAGCAGAGTAGGACTGCTGGGTGACATTTCAAAGTCGTGCTCTGGCAAAGAATCCTGTCTCTCAATGGCAGCTTGCGAATTCCCTGTGGCGCTTAATAAAGCTTCTTGGTCTGTCAATTGTATTTGCTTCTTCAAAATGTCTTTTGGAAACGGGAATTCTTCTAAGACCACCATCCCCTAGACAACAGCAATTGAACACAGTTGGTCGACAACAGATTAACCCTCCTAAGTAATTTTTAAGGGGCAGTCAAACCCGGCACATCCCTCTTAAATCCTCCCAACAACTTTCGAGCACGTTGCAGTTAAAATACGGAAATAGTACGCATTTTGTTTAATAAAAAGCTGCATCAATTACGCTACTTCCTGTAACAGCAATCACTCCAGTGTTATACTACTGCTTAAACATCTGTGTCAAAATTGAATCAGAAATTCATACTTATTAGAATATTATATGATCATTTGCCTGCTGATTTAAGAGGAGGTTTTAGATTTTTTAGACTCCCTAAGAAATGACCACCAATGATCTGAACTTGGTTTTAGACTTTGCCGTCAATAAATTTTGCTGGAGTAATTTTAAAGTGCTCTATTTCTCTTATTCCTATCCATGTTCTATGCAAAGCATCAAGGCTGTTATTCTTATGTAGCAGAAATTATACAATTATAACCAAAAGCCTTTTACAATTTAATAACCGATTTTTTTAAGGTGAGCATTTTTAGAGTTTCATAATTAGAAGTAACTATGCTAAATATATGCTTTTTAAGACCATCTGCACAAATACGGTATCAGATGCAGTGTACCATCTAGAACACCACCTAATAAGATAAATATAACTTTATATGGTAGGGAAATAACAGTGTTTCATAAATGGAACTAGGAAAATGATACCCCTATTGTATTTTCCACATGAGAGATTAGAAAAATAGAAGTCTCTAGTACAACCCTAGGTAATGTATCAGTTGGTTTAAGAACTTAAAATGTTAAACAAAATAAAAGCAAAAATGACCTTGTGACAGTCAAACCCAGTCCTCAAATAGTTCCTTGGTTTGTCATTATCTTGAGCAAATAAATGTAATACCAGAAAAGGCTATCAAACTTCTCCAGGCTTTTTCCAAAGAGAAAGGGAAAGAACTTACTTGCTTTTAAGTATTAACAGTTACTCAAATATCAAGCAGATATTAAAATAATGGGATTATTGTAATACTGCCTCAAATCTGTCTTTTTAATGACAATATTTCACTCAATCGAAGAACAAGGAAGACTGTCATAATGTGAACACAAGAAAGCCGTATTGCTATTTCTTTAAGCAAGACGGACTTCACCTAGGTTGTGGCTGTGAAAACTAAAGGTCCTATAGTTTCAGCAAGACCTTCACTTCTGCCTCAGCAGCAACTGGCCTTAAAACATAAAAGCAAGTCTCAAAGAGATTTCAAAGAGGAGACTAGGAGAAAAAGTGAAATTGTCTTGCTTTCATTGTGCCTAACTTATTCCACTGTTGAATTTTAAATTCAAAGCTGAGAACAAAGATATTCTCTAAAAATAAACAAAGGTGCTTGAAAACTTGGTTTAATGCCTAAAAAGTGCACAGAGATTCTGAATGTCCATCAAGTCAATACTAGATTTTTCCACATATATCATCATCTGCACTTTTCCATTTACAGCAGATGGACACAAATCCAGACCAGTAGCATACTATGGGCAGTATATTCAAGGAAATTCAAGTAGAGAACTAATTTTTGTGTGCCACAGCAGGAGGACAAGCTACCTCAACAGCTTTAGACTCTTTTAGAACTTAGAATCTTTAGGTCGTTTTAGTAAAAAGATCATAGGTCATGACCACAGAGAGTCTAAAAAGTCTAAAATCCAAATTCTGAGGTCAGAGGAATGGGAAGACACACATTAGAAGTGCTGAAAAGAGGGACATACACACACATGCTTCCAATGGACTTTTATTTTTTGAAGTTTTGGAAACCTGTTTACCAAGCATGGAAAGAGGAAAGCAGAAAAGGAAGAGGAAAATTGACAGAGCGTATGGAAAGGGAGAGATGGAATAAGTACAGAAGATGAAGAGTAAATAATTGTAAGACTAATATGAACTATATTACAAGTTAAATGAGTTACAATCAGTAGGTTTTGGCAATGACTGCCTTCCTCCCCAAATGGAATGGTTTTGTTTTGCAGATACAGATTTTTTTTTTAAATGAAAGGACTCTCAAAGATCCAGAGGCGCTACTTCTGTGTGTGTAGAGATGGTGAAGGCACAATGTAGTAGGCCAGGAAACAGACCATAAGTTACTCATCTCTCTTCCTATTGCATTATGGTGCTCAAGGAGTGGCATTTTGCTTGAAATCCTTGTTCCCTTTGCTATGAATCACATTTTTTTCCACTCAAAACACATCAAAACCACTCTAAAACCATTAAACAGCATACAAATTCTAATGATATTGTGTAACTCCTTTGCAGCCAGTAAATGAAAACAAAGAGCTCTTCTATCAGCCCACATGTCCTTCTGTAGCTGCTGCACTGGTATAATATAAACATGTACACACACAAAAAAAAAATCCCATCTGAAGAAAATAGGTGCCTGCCTTTACTATGGGACACAATGCCGAACACTAAATACCACAGCTGGTAAAATGGGCATGGAGTTTCAGAAAGGAATGTCACTAACAATCTCCACCAGGAAGATGACTTGGCTCCAAACCAACATACCACCTTACGCTAAGATAATGCATGACTAAAAGAATGTTTTTCCTCTTATTTCTCTGATATTATTTCTCAGTCTTCTGTAGCTCATCTGACCTACACCATCATAAAGGCTGACAGCTTTTGTGTATAAGAGTGTGTGTGTATCTGGTATTCAGGACAACACTAAAACATAGGCATTCTCACCCTTCACCAAAATACAAAATCTCCTTTCACAGACCCTTAAACAAAGGCTCTTCATTTCTTTGTAAAGAAAAACCTGACTGGGGACAAGCTGGATATGAAAAGAAGGGCTCTGCGGGCAAAAGGAGAAGACGTAATAATTTTTCTTTATGTGTTCAGAGGGAAATGCTCTCTGAGGTGATTTTCTTCTCCTTTTAAACTCCCTCTAAGTCTCATGTTCAGCCACATCAACTCTGAAGCATCTTCTTGCTCTTCTCAGTTGTGCTTATCTGACACCAACAGAGACCAGAAAACCTACATGAGGCTCACTGACGAAGAGTCAAAGAGCCCTGCTCTAAAACCCCTCACTATCACGCCACCTCACACAGGTTTGGCTTCTTTTATGTGAGAACGACCTGGGGAACCCATTAAATTGATAGCTAGAGTACTAATGGTTTAGGAATGTCACTTTCCCACTGTCCAGCCAGTTCAATTTACAAAAACTAGTACATGAATTACACACATTGGAATTTTAGTAATTATTAATCCTTGACCTGTTCAAAGTGCTGTACAAACATTAACCATCTAATCCTCAGAATAAACATGCACTGCAAGTAACAAAAAAGCCCTGAAAGCCCAAAACACAAAAATGAATAAATAACCAACCATCCCACCTGAAAAGACAATCTCACCTCTCCTGCAGAGGGAAAAACCAGTGTGATAAATGCAGTACTGTGCGCTGGGCCCCTGAAAGCCACTAACAAAGTCACTATCACAGATACAAAGGTAAGAGTTCCCAAATCGCAGTCCTATACTGGTGCCTTTAAGGTACAATAGTTTTTAGCTCCTGATGTCTTTCCCATTAAACTCTGCAGGTGATAGCCTGCACAGACACAAGAAGTCTAGGGCAAAACAAAGAACAACAACAAGAAACCAAAGACATAAATATTACAAGAAACACTGTCAAAAGATGATTCGAAAAGCCGATTTATGAGGTTACAGACAATACCTTGGTGGCACGTATTCGCCTGTGAAGGTCAGTTAGCTGTTGAATTTTGTATTCTAGTTCTGAAATCTGGGCTTGAAGCCATGTCCAACGGCTGCCAATTCTAGCTCTGTCTGCAAGCCACTTCGATTCAGAAGTATAGCTGCTGTGAAGACAAAATGCTGGTTAGTCCAAAAATAAAGATAACCACATTTGCACAAAAACATTTTTCACAGCTGCTCTGCCTCATGTTGCAAGCATCTCAGCTGCTTTCAGACGATATCTGATTATACCCATCCAGTTTCACATCAGCTTATTTCTGTAGCAACAGAACTTGCCCAAACCAGTACAATCCATGCTCACTGGCTATTCCCACACTAAGCTAGTTTTTTGTTCTGGATTATAAAACTCAGCCCTGGATAAACTACCAAACTATATCAGTTAAGGCTGATTACAGATGTGTAAAGAATTCCAGAAACTCCACCAGCAAGAATCCAAACTCTTACACCATGCCTCGTCCCACAAGCTTTGACAAATATTGTTTGCTAACAACTGGAATCTAATAAAACATCAGCCAGCAATGACCAGCTAGATATCAGGTCATTGCCCAAAAAAACCCAAATAAGTAGTTCAAATTTCTTTTATTCAAGCTGTTTTATAAATATCTGTGTCAGTTTAGTATAGTCAGGTCACTCTTACTGCTGTTCAAAATAGATGCTTTTTGTAATACAAAAAATATGCCTCCTGGTACTTGACATTGTGAATACCTTCATTTTGTTATGCTAAATTCATCACTGGTAGCAAACATTACTCAACCTACATAGTAAAGAAATTAATGATGAAACCATACCATGCAACAAACAACCTTAATATCCAATAAATTTAAGCAACACAGAAAACACAACGCAGTATTTTAGTATACAACTTCTACTATTATCCTATCATTAACTGACATTGTTTATTTATTTACAGAAAGTAACTGGTGTTTGTAGGAACCCAGAGT
Source organism: Corvus cornix cornix (assembly GCF_000738735.6). Taxonomy (NCBI): domain Eukaryota; kingdom Metazoa; phylum Chordata; class Aves; order Passeriformes; family Corvidae; genus Corvus; species Corvus cornix. The sequence continues at coordinate 34,856,143 of NC_046337.1, forward strand.
GCCGAGAATATTTGCAAGGACTTTTAGAAAATTCTCTCCCATCAGGAGGGATTTGATTTATGGCACAGTTCAGTGTCAGTGTTTTTTTCCCCAGTGAAGCTGTCAAGTAGTTTGCCACAGCTGACTTAGAAGAATGGTAAAAACAAAAATTAAACTTCTAGAAAAGAAGTGCTTTTCCTCAAGTTATTGGGATAATTACTAGATCTAGATCCTTGATGACACTGTGCACATGCAGAATACATGATCTCCTGTTCCCCAGGCAATGAAGAGCACTGAAGTATCACAAAAGATACAAGAAATAGCAGATGGTACGATCTGGCATAGGAACATTATACAAGTGCAATTGTTTCATGCAGAATTTTGTGTCAACTACCTCAACAACAAAGAAAGGTAATACAGCCCCCTGCAGAAGATGCTAGACACATCCTGGCATGAGCAGGGAATCATCAAATTTGAGAATCCTAATATTTTCAAGGCTAATATTATAAAACATAATATAACTCAAAATTTCAGAACTTTCAGTCTAGTTTAGCTATCATATATGGTAACAATAAACACAGTGTCGGGTAGGTCACCTCTAAAATACATAATCCTCTCCCTTTTAACATAAATTATCTTCCCACATAATTTATCACCAGTTTAAACTCTCTTGTACACAAAAAAAATGAACATACAAAATTATGGAGATTGAAACACCCTATTTAAATCCAAGTTCTATGAGAAAGCAATGTGGATTACTATCAAAAAGAACTCAAAGAACTCTGTAAATATATATAATAATAAATTACTTACATTTTACATATTCTATTCATAATTTTCTCCTAAGAAAAAAAGGCATATGAAGTCATCTTGTGAAAATCTATCTTCTGACCTCTTTTTATTTCTCTTTATCTTCCCATCAATACCAGCAAAGAGTAAAGAGTCACAATTACTTATGCTCTAACCAGGTCTTCCTAACAAAAACTTCTCTGGGATGGACAGCTTTTGCATGTTTGCGCTCCTGGAAATAATAAAATACACTTTGCAGGGAAAGGGAGGGAATCTGAATTCAAAGATTTAATTTTAATGTGTTCACACAACCATGGTGGCTGGAATAGTTAAGATTTGTCTCAGGACCCTGGTCTGGCAAAAAGCTAGTCCTAAGAAAGAGCTGCTTAATGAGTCTATAAAAATCCCTTAGTTAATAATTTTAACAAAAAACAAATTAAAGAGGAATAAAGAGGATAACTGAGAAAAACCCAACAGGAGTACTGAGGTGTTTATTTCTGCTCCTTTCTCAAAAGGCAAATGAACAAATGAATGATGAAACCCCGCAAACCAGGACACTGTAAAAACAAAGCCAAGGTGAAAGGAAATAAATCACATGGACAGATTCACCTCCCAAGCTAGATGCAACAGTTTGGGGAGAAAGGGGAGCTACCCTCAAACAGACTGAGGAAGAGTGGGAAGGAAATGAGGAAAAAAGTAAGGTGTCCTGTACACAGCTGGGAAACAAGAAGCAGAATGGAAAGGGCCAGAACTGGTCTTATGTCACCTACCCTACATGAAATCAGTGTGGCATAAGGGAATCCACAAGCAATATTGAATCACAGCTGACAGTAGAAGGAATGTTAAATGCTATAACCCCTGTACATTACTGTCTTACACATACCAGAATCCTCTGCAAAGTTATATCACAAGTTATTTTTAAAAAATGTTTGCATTTTTTTCCCCTTAAACACAGTATTTAATCTTGAATCAACTGCATTCACTGTTAAACATATTAAGTACATTTTTGCTTCATTCTAAAACACTATGCAAGTATTTCTTAAGGCTTTAAATTCTATTACATAATTAAAATAACAGCATTTAATTAGTGTGTAACAATGTCCTTAGGTCCCACTCTAAGGAAAGGTTTCCACCTAACTAAGCACAAACATTTTATGCTCAGGCCAAAGGAAGCAGTTTTAGCTTCTATGTCTTGCCAGCCCAGGCTGCCCCAAGGCCAGTGCCTGCTCAAAGACTTGGGCAGCTACACAGTGACATGGATTAGAGTTGCTCCTGGTTAATTTTAACTTCAGGGGCAGCATGATTGAAGCAAGTTTAAGTCTAGATCCCCTTCCTGGCTTTGATGCATTGCAGACAGGATAAGAGACAGAAGCATTGCTGAACTCTGTTCCCATCCCTTTCACTCCTATTTGTTTGATCTTGCATTATTTTTTACCATCTTTTGCTGTAAGTCTATTTCTCTAAAAATCTTTTAGTAAAGCTTGTAACTCCTAAGAGAGATAAAATCGTTATGAACTATCCTCACACTCCTAAAGTGAGCTGTTTGCATGCAAAGTAGGATGGTTGCTCAAGTGACAAATGATAACCTATTTCTGCAACAACAACAAAAAAAAAACAACCTGAAACAAAACCCAAACTAGTAAATCTGTTCCTGGGATGCCAGACAGTAAAGCTTAACATTCACTCAGTAAAAGGACGTTGTTTTAATGTGGCTCCAGTGAATTCATTAATTCTGCAAACCCAGAGAAGAAGAAAAAAAAAAAACCTACCAAAAAACCAACTACAAACAGTTATAAAAATAACCAGGCCTGTCACTGAAGGAGGAAGTCAGAAGCAGGTGCTAATGTATAAGCTCATGCTCTTGTTTTCTGTTGGGAATGAGACAAGAAAAAAGACGTTTCTGTCTGTCCTGCTTCCTGTGTGCTCCTTTTGCAAAGCATCTTTACTTGGTTTCCGTGCTTTTGACTCAAAGATCATATGGAATTCCAAAATCATTCTTCTGCTGGCAGCTCAGTATAAACCATACTACACTGGGAAAGTTTCTCATGTTCAGTACTGTAGTACAGTGGAATATTAAATTTGCATATAAACTTACTGCTCTTGCAATGACTCTAAATCTGCAGATGATCTACATTCATCCAGGACTATTAGAACTGGAAAAAAACAGAGCAATGCTGATTTTGTATGAATAAAACATCTCATTTAAATTGCCCTACAAAAACATGCTGGAATTGCATTAGGGGCAAAACTTATTTCCATGTGAAATACCCTCCTGCATTTCTATTTTGGTTTGACTGCAGGTCAATCCTGCACAACTTGCAAGAGAAGGAAAAAAAAGAAATGCAGAAGAACAAACAATGTACAAGGAGCACATACACAAATGCAGACAAAGTATGATCAAAAATGTAACTAGGAGCAGACATTCACGCTGTACTGGGGCATCCCAAAGTACGGAAAAGAATTCAGCTGGGGATCATCAGCAACAGCAGAGGCAGTGTATGTATTTCATCAAATCTACTTGCTTCTGCTGAGACTGAAGAGGCAAGTAAAGACCACTAAGTACTGCTATTACAGTTGGTACTGTTGCTGGAACTGAAGTAAGTTTTCAGCCATGACCTAAGGACAGAATGCACAGAAGAACCCTGTAGCACTCTCACCTTCCCCCAACGAGAAACACTGAGAACAAACAATGTTTTTACATAACCAAACCAACATTGCAGAACACAACAGGACCCTCAGAAGTATTTCCAGTGCTTCCATTGTGTTTTGGGTGAGATTTATGTTTTTCCAATAGCTAAGATCAGCCTGTGCCAAAAAAACAGATGCAGGCAACCTAGCTGAGTGCAAAAGGGAACTGCTGACCAAGATAAAATTGCTGTGCTACACACACTGCTGTTTGGGGTTTGTGTGGGGGTTTGGGGTATTTTGGTTACAGGAAAGGAGAAGAGGTGGAATTTAAACCTTAAAAGCATATTTTATTTTTATAAGCAAACAAAACAATAAGCCTGAAAACAGTTCATAAATGATGGAGAAACACAATGGTGTTTAAAAGGCACAAAATACACAGAACCTGGGATTGACAGTAAGTATCCAGGAAGGCTGGTTCAAGAAAGTATGATGAGCACAGGAAAGAGTATTTTAGAGTGTGCAGCCCTGTGACCATGGCAAGATTCTCCACAAGTATCTTATACGCTGAAAATTAAAAAGAAACTAAAGCCTTCCACCTTTGTAACTCCCAGTGAGAACAAGTAACATGCCCTACCATGACATGTCTGCAGGGACAATGGCAGGATGCTTCCTGCTACACAGGAAAGGAGCATGCTTGCAACAGACCCACATCAAAACTCAAAAACCACATTTGCCAACCCATAACAGTCACCTTTCAAAAGGCTTTAAAAACACCAACATTTTCAACTAACAACACTCTTAAATGCATGCAAGCCAGAGAGCAAGGCACTCACATAGTGTGGGTGGGAAAAACAATCCTCCAATTCCAAAATTCTTCATTAAACGTAAGAACAGCAGTTCTTCCTGACATCATCTCACACTTACATTTCTGCTCACTCTCTCAACATGGGGTATTTTGCTCTTTCTGCTAGGTGATGTTCCCTTCCGTTTAATCCACAGTGTTCTGACATCGAGTTTTCAGATGATACAATCCTAAAGTGACCTCTACCACATCCCTGCTGGCACATCTCTTGTGGGGAACTCCCGGGCTAACAGAGGCCTATTGCTAATCACATAGCAGTGAAGCACTTGGGAGCAAAAAGCAGCTGATAAACCACAGAGTGACTCTACCCTCAGGATAAAGAGCCAATCACCCTCCTTAGTGGGAGTCACTGAAAACAAGGGCAGAAGTTTATTGCTTTTATGAAGGACTGATCTCCAGAAACTGAAAAGCAAAAAGAAATCAGATAGTTTTCAAGTCTTTAAATTCCATCCAGACATCGTATGACTCACCATGAACTTCATGAAACATTGAGAAAAAACCAGTCATCCCCCAATTCTCTTGAGACACTCAGTTGTACAAAAATACAAAATATTCTCCACATGGCTCTATCACAAATGCTCCACAGCACACTAGTGTGGTGGGAGTTCCTCCAGGACTGGAGCTGATAGCTGTGAACCTCCTCAGCTGCCCCTAATTTTACACCAGCATTACAGTCAGTTCTCTGACTACATATGTTAAAGCCCAAAAAGCAACTGTCCTGAATACAAGCATTTTCTTGCAAGCCACTAATGTGGGCCCAGGGCTTCTCATAGCTTTGGTCAACATGGTGGAGATCTTCAGCATGTCCATTTTTCTTCTCTCTGCAGACACTGACAGTGAGAGATTACCTATGAAGACTAGAAGAAGATATAAAATACTCTAATTAGGTGAATTCAGATCTGCTCATATTTTAGATAACCTTATCTAGATTTTCCTTATGCGATAAAAGTGCATGCCCACTCCCAACCAAAACCTCCAACACTTGTAATGGCTGAACAAATATGTACAACTATGAAATGACCCGTAAATGCTTTCTCAAGGACTAATTCTTCCAGCACACCTATATAATGTTTGTTTTCAGGATGAACTTCAGTTGCTGTTGAAGTATTAATTCCCCTGGATCAGTTAACTGTTAAACCCATAATAACTACATAACTAAAAATGCCAGTGCGTGCTGTTTTATGAATGCAGTCTCTTCTACGCACTCCTGAGTGCAAAAAAGATTAAAACAAACTGTAACAAAATCTTCCCTCTAGTATTACAGCTGATCAACATTACACAAAAAACCACTATTTACTGTGGCAGTTCACGCTCAGCCTTTGCTCAGACTATGCCGGAGCAATATGCTGCTGTTTTGGGATAACCAACACCAAACCAAGCTATGTACCCCCCGTGCCCCACTCCTACTCAAAAAAAGTCAGTCGAGAGAATTTCTCTGGTGCTCAAAATTAGCCTGCAACCTCTATGAAGATCTGCAGCCAGGTCATTCTTCTGGAGCCTTCCAGGTCGCTATCTCCTTTGGTGTTTAACAGAAATTTTTATCTGGCAGACATTTTCCTCTGGAACACTAGACAGCTTCCCAAAACATGGGTTACAGTTATCCCTATCATCTACAGACATCAGCAACTGCTTATCACAACAATTTCTGGCACCCATGCTTGGCCCCACCATCTCTGACACATTGAAGCCATTTAATACTTTCAGAATTGAATCCATTAACGCATGTTGATACCAACATATAATACACATCTTAATCTTCCCAAACCAAAAAACTGTATCCAGCTGAACATTTCTGCTGCGCCATCAGGCCTGAGGAATTTATGCACTAACACCTGAAGTTATCAACCATAGCTGTGATTTTTCTCTTGAAGAGAAAATTCATGGGGGGAAAAAAATTAAGTAGCAAGGAATTAAGTAGCAATGGAATCAAATTTTTACATCTTCCACAAAGAGAGAAGGGACAGTGGGTAGAAGAGGAAAACTAATATTCAGAAAAAAAGGCTGCAGAAGAAAACTGAAAATATGAAAAGGAAAAGTCTCTGTGCTTAGATACCCTAGCAAGGGAAAGATTTAGTAAGAATTTCACTGGCGCTCTATATATGCTCCCTCATCTGAGAAATGACATCCTCCAGACTGATGAGATACCACAGCCAGTATTTGCCTGGGTCCCTGCAAAGAATCACACTACCGCTGCTGTTTTATATTAGAAACTGAATTGTTAAAACTTGCACTGAATTGTTAACTCAATTTGTGGACAGAATAAATTAAATATTCAGCTTCTTAAAGGATCTTTTAGAGTGTTGAATCTTTCCACTGGCTGGCTTCACAACCTGGTACATGCCTTTCATCTCCACTTCTGTTTACTTAATTCTTTAGAGCTGTGTTAATTATAAAAGGCCAAACGGGTTAGTGAAGGTGGAGTCAGTCAGAATATTAACCGTCCAGGAAGTAAAAACCTGCAAAAGGTAAACAACCAGCAGCATTTCCTCTTAATAAAATAAAAAAACCCCAAACATGCTGTAAATTGATTATCTGCCAATGGCTTTTGTTAAAAATACTTTAATAATAATTTTTAAGATTCTACTGTCTGCTTCAGCACCCCAGTATGCTGTACATCAGTCCAACGTGAAGCAGAGAAGCAGGTAGTGCTAAAATGCAAAGAAACTTCAAGAACAGCAGGGCTGCCAAGAAACAAGCTTCTCTTCTTGCCTTTGAAATGGCACAACATGGATAGATTAACAACAAAACACCAGGAACACAGGCCTAGAATTTCTCTCTAAGTGTGACACAACTGCCCTTCAAAACGAAACTAAGTAGTGCTACATCTGTAGCCCATGCTCAACATAAAATAAGGCAGAACTTACAAAATACACTCCTTTAAAGATTTGCGCAAATGGAACATTATACACAAGCAGCTTATCAATGCTGTCCAGCCACTGAAGTTTATTCCAAAATTTGTATTTATATTCTTACAAGGAAAAGATGGGTATGGTTTTCATATAAGGTCCAACTCCATCTTATAAATCAGTACATATATATATATACACACACATATATAGTATCAGATTCCAATGTAAAATGTGTAAGAGCCATATTCTTTTTTGAGACATCTTGGACAACTAACAGTTGAACCAGGAAGGTTCATGCCAGATACACCGAAGTCAGCAGCAGGCTTTCGGTAGTGGAGGGGTTGTAGCCCAAGAGAAGCAGTACAAAACTGTCCCAGCAGGGACTGCCAGGAGAGTCAGGAGGGGCTGTGGTAGGTGTGGAAGTCCACGACAGAGAAATCAGGTTAGAAGGAGCAGGAGCAGAAGCAAAGGTACCACCACACACTGCCATCCACGTTCCACCTCTGGGAATGTGCCTTATGTGGGGAGTGCTGTGGGGAAGGGGCTAACAGGAGAACTAGCAGAGTGCTCCTCTGGCTGGTAAGGCAGTTGGGCACATCTGACAGGGGTCCCGCTTCAGGCCTGACACAAAGGAAGGTGCAGAGGGGCTGTGCTGACTATGAAACCTCTGGGTGGGGATCCTGCAGCAGCAGGGCCCCAGCAGGGACCCCGGCACCTGCGCTGAGAACATGGGACACTCTGGTACACGAGAAATCCAGTTGCTGCAGGTGTGCTGTGCTGTGAATAGAGGAGGAACCACAGAGAACTTGGCTGTCTGCTTCACAGGGCAAGGATGGAGGTCTTTCTGAGGTTAAACCCCGCAATTCAGTCAGCAGGGACATGGGGTGGGGAGTATAATGAATGTAGGTTTGAACAGTTTGGTATTCGGGTGTTTTGTAGGAGCCTGTGATTGAATTTCACTGAGTTTTACAGCTGCTCAGTCTACCTCATGGGCTGGGAAGAAAGGGAGTTTATAGTCCACATATATTCAAACTTAAGACCTCCAGATTTATTTTTTTTTACAACACCACAATCAGAAATTAGAAGTTTGCTAATTGAAAATTGAATTGATTTAAATTCCCAAACAGAATACTTCTTTTGACTCACAAGAGCTAGGCAATGTGTGTGGATGAAAATAAAATAATTTACAGCCGTTTCAGTAAAAAAAGAGCACAGGTCAATATATTTAAATCCAACATCTAACATCACATTCCTAACCCATATTTAGCAGTATGAATGAAATTCTGTTATAGGAGAGCATTCCTACTTTGGGAAGTCTTAATGCACACTTTTTACTTCATGTAAAAATGAAAACATTTAAATAATTTTCTCTATCAGGGGCCCACGTATGCTGATTTTCAAAGGCACTGGATGTGTAACTCTGAAGTATATTCTCACAAATCAGTGTTAGCTATAAACCAAAATAACAGTGCCCTTGCTTTACAAGAAGTTATAAAGACAGTTCATTGTTGTTTGTAAACAAATCTTTTAATTAAAACAAACACATTTCACAGCTTAGTGAAAGAAAAAAGTTAGCCATAAACCACTGATTAATCAGCAGCTGACATCAAGAACCAACTTCTTGTCTCCAATTTAATTAAGCAGAGAAGGTTACATATGTATACACATGTGCCTGCTTATTAGATATGCTACGCTACTACACCATCTTGACTGTGTATTAAACAGTTATTAAGACGAGTAATGCCAAGTTTTTATTTGAGTTCAACACCCATCTAACTTAATAGATTTGACATTCCCAGCTCCAAGTTTCCCTTGCAGGTTGAAACCTGTCAAACCTTCTGCCCTTCACTAAAACCTTTCAGTCTGCCTTCAGCAGCTGCAAAAACATTAACGTAATTACAGGTTAGAAATCAGGATCCCCACTCACAAGAACATTACTCTGGTATTGTGAGAACAAAGTCTTGTTCAACAGCAAGTTTTTATTGCTGCACATGAGATCTCTAAAGCAAAACAGCAAATGCATGTGGGACCCTAAAGAAGTTTTAAATCCATTTTACAGAAACCCAGCCAAGTGAGGTTAAACATATTCTGAAATAATACATTGCTGTATGTATCCTTAGAGTTAAAACAGAAGGTAATGTAAAGCTAACTTTTCTTTCATTCTCCTCCCACATCCTAGTGATAGGAGCCTTTCCATTTCAAGAAAATGGAATTCTTGAAAAAGCAACATATAAAACATTCTTAAATCAGCATATTATTAACACCAATGAATTTATACTTATTCAAAAGCCCTCATACTAATCTTCTATGCAAATAAGACATTTCCTGGACTTATAAACTAAAAACGTCTTAAAACCAGGAAACAAGTTGGAGTTTGTGCTTAAGAGCAGTATTTAGTCCTGGCAGACTCTCCTCCTCCCCTTTCCAAACTCATAATTCAGTTCTCATATCAGATATGAAGTGAAATTACAGCTCAGTGTGGAAAATTAGGACCTGACCTTGCAAAAACAAACAGCCTCCCTTTATAACACGGCTCGAAGACTTGCAATAAACCCTGTCCTTTAAGCAGTACTGTATATAGCCAGGCCTGCAGAACTGCATTGATGTTGCTCAGTCAGCCACAGGAAAAAATGCTAGGAAAATGGAAAATAATCTAGAACAAACAGATTAGACTGGAGATACTAGTCACAATGTTTTCTTCCTTCCTGTGTTTTCTCTGCCTTAATGCTCCCCTCCCCATCACATGTTTGTACTAAAAGCAGATTTCCCATCTTCTCTTTCCAACTATCAATCTAAGGGGGAAAAAATAAAGAGGCAGAGAAAAAAAAAAAACGAGAAAGATTTACTATCTCTTCACATTCATGATGAAAGTTTCCAGGCACAATAAACCCTGTGGCCATGGAAAGATGTAACAGTGCGTCTTTGTCAGGTGTGAGATTGCTGGAGGATAATCAGTAAAACATGTCTTTCAGAAATCAGAGGAAAAAGCATGAAAACATTTCAGAGGGAAAAATCCCACCAAATGATGCAAAAGGATTATATTTGGATAGGGAAAGGAGAACTGGGAAAATGAGGCACAGGACTTTTCATGAGTAGAAAGAGCTACTTATTTTGCAGAAAAATCTATTGCACGCAGTTTTTCTGTCTAATTGATTAGGTGCAGGTATTACTGTTTGATGGAGTGAGCAGCTGTTTCTTCAAAGAACCACAGTGATGTATCTTTTGATTCTGGAATATCACACATGTAGTGTACGTAGAAGAAAAGCTCTGCAACTTTAAAAGTTTCCCAAATGACCACCTGAGCATCAGAGTTCTTTGTGGTACATTGTACTTCTTACTACATCAGGAAAAGACACAAAATACATCAGTAAGAATGTGGAGTTGGCCTAGCAGGATACGCACTGCTCCCAGAGTGGACCTGTGTTTCTTTGAAATCTATGACTATGTCTGTGTATAATCTTTCATCGTCATAAGCCACAAAGATCAACAGGTTTCAAGTAAATTCAGCTGGTGAAATGCTGTCTATGTTGCATATCAAGTGTTAGTTATGAATCCCTGAAGGAATTACTAATGGTCAGCTTTGTGTCGCCTTCCTTGGGCACTGTCTGCTCTGGTTTCTAACACCTAACAGGGAGCCAGCGAGCAGCACCAAACAGCTGCCTTTGAGAAACTACAGAGAAAGACTAACACATCCCCTGGGTAGTGGGATTTTCCTATGCCTAAATGATGGAATGGTACTAAAATACACCAAAAGTTACTGCTGGAAATGTGGTTCTATGACAACTGACAGGTTAAAGACACTCATGAGCTGACAGTAACGGCAAAATGACAAAGGCCCTAAAGACAGGCAACTGTTTTTTCATATTTCTTTTTAGTAGACACTCAGAAGAGTAAAACATGATTTGATTAAGCTCTTGAAATGCGATGAGCCTTTCCAATTACTCTAGGCATTAGAGAAGTTCGGTAAGTACTGTGAATTGCCTTCAACAGCAGACCAAGAATCTCATCTTGAGGACAGAATCTATGGAATGTAGAAACAATGGTTTAAATATCTTACAATAGCTATTTGCAACTAAACAACAAAGGTATTGAAATAGAAGGATAAAGACAATCTTACTTGAGCCACAAAGCATTGAGATACAGCTCAGAAGAGCTTATGTCAACACTCATTGGGAAAAACTCTTTTCAGGATAATGAGAATGAACAGGTTCAAAATGCTAAAAATAACTCCAGGATTTTTAACTAGCATGAGGAATTGGAGCTGGAATCAACTTCTCCCTCCTGATGGGAAACACACTGTTCTCAGGTAGACATAGTAACTGCAGGTTCCTCCCTGCCTTGCACATTTTGATACCTCCTCCCCCCACAAAAAGGATGAAAAACACCACAGTCATGACAGTGACCAGTCACAAGTGTGATTATACCCTCAAGTAAAATGCAGTCAGTCTACTGAGATATGGGCAAAACCAAAACATTCTTTTCATTCATCACTACATTACTTGAACCTTATAGTATCTACAGTTAAGTATTATGAAGAATATCACAGAGGAATTCAGAGTAAAAGTCCTCACTATGAAAAATAAATATTTCCACACAGGTGAGGAAATGAGTATTCTCTCACCTATATGATCCCATTGTTTCTGGAAAGCACTTAGAACCAATTCCTGAGGAGAGAAAGCCATTTCAAAGCATGTAAATCCACTTAGCAGAAATAAAAATGGATAGTAATTTTGTTTCTTTTGTCCAGATGAAAGGCAATCCAAATGGCCTTAAAGTGGCAAGGCTCAGGAACCAGCAAATCTCATCAGCTGAACTGGTCAAAAACTGATTTACCTTTGTTACCTCGAAGGAAAAGGGCAGCATTTTAGCCACAAAGGCGAATCTTAGGAAGGTTGGAGAAATAGAAGAAAAACATTGAGCTGAAGATAATGATAAATTCAAATAAGAGACAGTCTGTCCTCAATGCAATGTTAATTCAAGCACTGCCTTAGTCTAGGCACAAAGACAAGTCTTCTGCTTAAATCAGGCAGTACTTTTAACTCTAAGCTTGCTGGTCCAGCAGCACACCTCGAACGCCAGTGGTTATTTCCCTACCAATGCAGCAAGGCTGTTGCTGCTGGAAGAAGGAGGGAGAAGAACAAACAACCCAAAATAAAGGGCCACATTGAGTCACACTACAGATCATCTACCTAGTTCTCCTGCCTTTTAGCAGTAGCTGAGATAACACTGTGACAAGACTGCAGGCATGGAGGGAGCAGTGCTTCTCCTGAACATTCCCCCAGCTGCCAGCAATAGCAGCTTGGGGATTTCCTGAGCCAAAGGTGATAGGTTTGCTCTTAATAATCCTCTGTGGATTTTTTCATCAGCGCAACAAAGCAAACTGAGTAAGCCTTAAGTGGAAAGATAACTTAAGGAACCCCAAAAGCCACAAGAAGGAATAAAGGCAAAGGACTGGCAGGCAGAGTTAGAAATTCAAGTGTCCCTGGCAGGAAGAAAAAAGAAAACCATCACACAGAACTTTGGTCCAAATTTTACATTATCCACTACCCTTCAAGAATTAAGAATTTCTCAGGAGTTTTCCTCTTCAGTTCATGTAATCACAATCTCCTAGAGGCAGAGCTATTACTCAGAAGTTAGGAGAAGAAGGTGGATTCTTCTATGCTGGGGAGAGCCCAAATTATGTTTTTCATCAAAATATTTCAAAAGAATAATTAGCAAACTCAAATATTTAAGGTGATCCTAACTTAGTTGGCAAGTCATTATGCTTTGGCTGGACTTCAGCACAGTATTTACCATTCTGACAATATGTAAAAGAAAATGAAAACCTTTTCTCCTCTGTTTTTGAGACCCACAGAGCTTAGCAGAACACAGCCTTGCTGGACTGAAGCTATAAACATGTAACAGGGCACGGCTCTTTCAGTTTCAGAAGCTTACTTGATTTCTTCTGAGCATTATGCTTTTCAGGAAGCAGAACTGGAAGTACGTGTTTTAAAGTATTTTTTAATTTATTTTTTCTAGACAACCTATAACAGCAGAGGGTATAAGGAAAGTTTTGTGTAAACACAAACCCTGTCCTGACAATCTGTAAGAACCCACCAGAAATGTGGGCGTCACGAAGCTCCTACCAAGCTGCTGCATTTGTGTGCAGCTCTCTTCTGTGTATAACAGTCCTGACTATTACATCCCAACAAACCTTAAGACATGCTCGTTTCTCCAGCTTTGGGAAGAGGAAAGCAGCAATCCTTTCACTGCTTTCTAAAATTTCTTGACTGAAGAGATTGTGTTAATAGTGTAGCAAGGCAGAGGTAAAAAAAGAAAAAGAAAGAAGGTTGTACCATCATCAGAAAGCAATTGTACTATCTCCTCTTACCTACCACTGATTTTCAAAGCCACAGTGATTAGTATTGACAGGATTCCTGCCAACTCAAGACACTATTAGTTAATGATATGAATTTCCCTCTGGTTCTTCTTGAAAAAGATACCAGCAACAATAAAAACACCACTGCTAGCTACATTTATAGCTGCAGAGTGACTTCAGTAAGTAAATTAACATTTTAAAAATTAAAAGTTAAAGAACCAAACTTTTTCAATATACCAACAACCAGATACCTGCATCAGATGACCATTTTGAATTTTTACTCTTTATCACATCATACTGGATTTCAAGATCCTAACATTGACTAATGTGTAATAACGCCAAGAAAAATTAAAATTATTTTCATTCTGGACCAAAGTATTTACAGCTATTACTATTTGATTTACAGCACCATTTGAGTATGAGCAGTATTGATGTAATGCAAATTGATAGAGTGCAGTACAAACTCTAGTTCTCTGCAATCTAGTAAAGCAACTGCTCCTTAAATGCATTAATTAGAAGTTCTTACTTTTTGCCAAACCTAGCTCACACTGTCAGTCTTGCTGGTTTCAGTAACATTATCTACTGGACAAAGTCACTCACACAAGATGGAATCCGTAGGTCTAGACCCTTCCATCCTGATTTATAGGTAAGAAATACATGAGTCTAAGCAGGAATTTAACACTTACGCTTCCACAGTTGTTCTTACAGTCTGTTCCTCACCATCTTCATCTGAGCTGCTACATGTTGCATCAGAGTCCAGGTCCTTTTCCACACGAGACAGCAGCCCTCCAGTAGAAAGTGCAAACCCACGGATTTCACCTGGTGCAACACTAACTCCGTTCTGTACGTCCACACTTGAACTACGCTTTGAAGTACTTGTGTTGTTTTCCGGCCAACCTTCAGTGCATCTGAGGGAGCTATTGCTCAAAAATCTAGTTGGCTCATGGAAAACCTTCATTCTCTGAAGCTGATGTTTCACAAAGCATTTCAGCTGCTGATCACAGTGTTTGATAACATGTTTTGCCAGGAGCATTTGTAAACGCTTCTGAGTTCGTTTGGCGCGACTGATTTCCATTTGTTGCTTAGTGACACACTGGAGTAAACGAGCATACACCTCCTCCTGGGTGCAGGTCAAAATCCCTTCTGAAGGCCCATGAAGAATTTGGTGTAATAAATCCCCTTTTATTGTTTCAGTGCAGACTTCCAAAGCCCTACCCAAAACCCCATTCTTCTTGTACCATTTACCATTTAAAAGCTGCATTTCTTCTGCATTACTGGATTCAATTACACTTGAACCTGAAAGTCTCTGCATCCCTGCCAAGTTCGGAGATGTGGTCTCTGAAAACGTTGCCCCTTTGACCTGTTGCTCGGGTTCTGAATGACTAATCTGACCAAATGATGTGTCAGCACCATTATGTAATGTTTTTCTCATCTTGGAGCAGCCGGGCTCTCCTGCTTTCTTTTGCTTACCAGTTTTGTTGCTAAACGCAGAATTTGTACTCATTAACAAGACAGACTGATAGCACTTGGAGGATGGTGGGGAACCAAAATGCTGCACACGGAAGATATCATTCCTGAGGTTGGGCTCAGCAGTGGGGAACCCCAGGACTGAGCAAGTAATCTGTGTGATGGAGTCCTCTTTTATCTTCTCTTCCACTGCTCTGGAATTTTCCATGCACAAAGCTGTATCAGACTCCATAGCTCTAGAGGACAAAGAAGGTGACAAGTGGATACCATGACCTTTTGTTGTTGCCTCTCTGAGGGCTGGTGTCATTATAGCTATGACAGGTAGTTTACAGCAAACCTGAAAATAACATGGGCCATGTAAATTTTCTCATTTTCATGACACAATACAAACACAACAACTCTGTTAGACATTTCATTCTTTCAACATTTCGACATCATTCAGAGATTCCATAAAAAAGAACATTATCTAAAGAACACAGACTATGTTGCCTCCCAAGTCAAACAAGAACACTCTCTCCGCTGGTTTTTTTTTTTATTTCATTCAGAGGCTGATCCATGTGCAATGAAAGCCTTTACATCTCAGGGGAATAACTGTTCATATCTCATTTCATTTTTGATCCTATCAGTCTGAGAAATAAGACCCAAAGAGTTCAGGTCTGTCATCTAACCTTGCCTAAACTGAAAAACATGGCCATGAACAACGTGACTGGCACTATTGAGAGAAACATATTTACTCTAAATCTGTATAAAGCAAGCATTTGATTAATTATGATATATTCTTATACATACACATTAGAAATCAATCAACAATGCTAATGCTTTCAAAACAGAAACTCTTAAGTTCTGAAGTTTCCTATCAAAAAGGAGTTATTTCCTGAGCCTTCATATCCCACTCTTTATTCATCAGGCACTGTCTGTGTAACATACAGAATATTTTTCATAATATCTTTTTTCATAATGTCTTTTTTTGAGGAAAGACAGTTCTCCATGACAATCCTTTTGCTTGTGGCTTGCCATTTAACAAAGGGTTCCCAGACTCTGGGATCAAAAGACCAATGTCAACCTTTAACCCTTCTTGTCAGCAGCTATGCTGCCAAGTTATACTGTATCTATTTCACAGCATACCACGCAGGAATCACTTGCACAGTACTTACAGCTTTGTTTAGGAGATGGTTAAGTAAACCCAATGAATGATTTAATTGAACATGGCTTGCAGAAGCCTGAAAGATAAGTTCCTGTCAGTTCTTCATTAAGAAGCTAGAGAAAAAACCAGAAACAGTAAGAGAGCAGTAGCAAAAGTGATTGCAGCACAGTAATGCCACAGTAAATTCTGCTGAACCATGTACTAGTTGAGCAGCACTTCCACTGCCCTCCTTTTAATGTCTCCAGTTTCCTTGAGCTCCACAGCAACTGCCTAGCTCAGTAATTTTCAATACACAGATCCCCACAAGGGGTCAATGATTCTGAGACTGCTACATATGGACTGTAAGAAAAAATCTGTCTGAAGCCTTAGCTTGATTATAACTACAGGTTTTTTACACTGAAAGTGCAAATATTAAAGTGAGATGTGGAAACCTAGGGAGCTGAGAAATACCAGTTTGGATACTTGATCCTTAACCCTCAAAATGGGAAGCAAAACACAGAGAGCCACATGCTCCAGTACTGCCTTACCACTCTGTATACTTTATTCACCTTTCATTGCTCCATGTGTACTTCAACCATGAGGTTTTCATCTCTGTACATCACCTTCCTAGCATCACTGGGACCAGGTTTGGTGGTCCTACTGTTAATCCTAAGTGATACCACTAAAATCCACAGGATTTTAACCTTTATAAATAAGCCAATAACTTCAGCCTACAGAGGAGCTCAGCACAAAGCCCTCCCAGTGGACAGCTGTTCAGGAAGAAGCCCATTCTAGGATCAGACAGGGAAATGCACTGCTGAGAACTGGAGCTCCAAACCCTAAAGGCTCTGGTGACTCAGCGATGCTCTCAGCACCTGGCTGACTTGTGTCTTTCCTCTTGTAAAAGCTAGCAGACCTGTGAATTTGTAAATCCAAAGGAGTATGGATTCAGACACCAATGCCCCCCTGCCCCTAACACACGGCAAATAACTATAGCCAGTCAGCGAAATTTTGCATGGCTAAAACACAAGGGGAGAGAACTGAACAGTTCTGCTGTGGGGTTAATGTAAGCTCAGGAGTCCCTGTGTTGGACCTCTCCCTAGGAATTTCAAGAAGCTCTCCAAGAAGAGCACCATCAGCCTGGTATCTACATGCACCTAGCAATTTGCTTATAACTTTCAACTTTACCATCCACCTCCCTTAGTCTGAGTGGTTTAACAGGCACAGGTTGCTATTCCTGAAACCCAGGAAACATCCACACACAGTGGATGCTGTTCAAGCAAAAAAGTAGTTTGGAGATGTGCATCACATACCTGTATCAAGATGGAGGTTACTCAAAGAACTGGCAGCACAAAACTTTAAAATGCTGTGTTTTAACTTGATCACATTCCCTCAAATACCACACACCCTTTTGGTACAGTTCCAAATCTCCAAAATTTCAATTAATACTATTAGCAAATTATTAACTTTTTTTTCATCTGGGGGACTTCTTTTTAACTTTTCTAGGGGAAAAAGGTGAAGAAATCAAAGTCCCCTTATGTGGAACACAAATATTGCACTAAAGAGCATTGATAAATCACTAACTAATTTGGAGTGCCTGACAGAGGATGCTCTACAACATAGTTAAAAATAAGTAAAATGCTTTTGAAGAGGGAAATCACCCAATTAACTCCTTACGCAGCAACTTGGAAATTTCATACAATGTTTCTGCCCTGAAGTCAGCGTGAGACATTCTGGAGTGCTTATCTCGTTACAGTGACATCAAAAAGACCTTACAAAAGCTGGTACTGCCAGAGTCTCCAGCCCTTGGCATTTCTCTAAGAAGTTCTCCCACACACACACACACACACACACACACATCATAGGTACAGGAGCAAAACAAAGTATCGGCTTCAAAAAAATTACAAATATATTTTAGTACAAGTACTTGGCTTGACAAGAATTTTACAATTTACATTTTGACACATTTTCTTTCATTTTGGCAGAAAGCTGCAAAAAAAATTTCACTCCACCCGTATGGGAAGTGAGTTTGAGAGCAAAACCTTCTACCTTCAAGGGGAGAAAAAAATAAAGGCAAATAGGGAGGGAAGACAAGTACTGCAAAATGGTATACTGGAAGAGTGTTTTCTTTCTGGGAAAAGCTTTTTTGTCATAGGAAAACCATTTAATGGATTTTTTTACATTGTGTATTACTTGAGGTTTCAAAACCAGAACAACTGAAATGCTGCTAAATGGGATAACAGTTCGCTTTTCATCTGCTGAATAAACACTCCACTTGAAAGACTGAGAAGTATTGTAAAAAGAAAAACTTACACTAAGTAAGTACTGGGGAAGGGAAGAAACAAGTACCAGACATACACAGTAGAGCAACTAATGTTTAAAGTGACTTTATGCTTATCCTCCCCTAATGCCTTAATTACCCAGGAGGATATAGCTGGAAATTGCAGTTTACGACAGCCCGACCTGCACCCTGCTCCCTTCCACCACTCCATCTACAGGTTCCTAATCCCCCACTGACTCCTGCTCCTCTGCCTCTCCTCTCCCTCTGCTGATTTCTTAGTCCTCCCTTGACACTTCTGCATTATACCCTTCCCCAGCTAGACTTACCTCAATGGAATTTGCCTAAATCCTGAAACTAGTGTCTTCATGTTGGTGATTAGCAGCACCCTATTAAAAGAAACACAACAAAACCCAGCCATAACCCAGCACACAGGGTGGCATTCCCTCCATTTCCCAGCTTTTGTTTATAGTCCTTTCACTTTTTGACTCTTCTCCCCCTTGCATAACACTATCACTTTGGTTACACAACAGTGCAGACAACGTTTTGGGGGATTTTTGCTTGGGGGGAGGATTGCTTTGTCTTTTAGTGAATTTTTTTGTTTATGATCTTTTAGTTTCCAATGACAATAAAACTCCACTTGCATGAGCTTTTCAAGGCTCCTGTGTAGCAGCCTTCTCTCCTTGTATATTGAGTCATCTTTCCTCATCATAAACATCTGAAATTTTCTTCTTAATAATGAGATTCCTCGAGACTAGGAGGAGATTTTTACATTTATTATTTCTTTTTGTTTTGAAACTCAGAAACCTAGAAGTAACATTTCAAATTAATATGGTGGTTTCCAGTTAATTCACAGATTAGCAGTGTTTCAGATAAGCCAACTTCCACTGTTTATTCCTTGCCTAGATGGCATTTCAAAAGCAAAGCAAAGTCCCTGACAGCAGACAGCCTCTGGTGAAACACCCAAAATTAATCTCAGCAAGAATGCTCAAAAATACTGTATTTCAACCTGTTTTAAGGTCTCTTAGAGAAAACCTGCAGAAGAGAGGGCAACTACAAAAGCAAACTACAACACAACTGCCAAAACCTGGTTTCCTACAGCTTTGTGCTGTTTGTCCTGTAATCCCCAGCTCCTCCTGGGCAGCCTTCCTGATAGCCACTGGACAAAAATAAAGTGCTCTGGCAGACAGGCACCACTGTGGCACTGCCTCAGCTGAGTGCAGCAGACAGGATCTGACCCTGGCCAGCTTCTTCAAGCCTTGCCTGGGAGGCATCCCTCAGGCTTTAACTACCACTCCCAATTTTCAGAAAATCTACAGGATCATAGTGATTTCTGAGAATAGCAAGAACAGCTCAATAGCATAGTCTGCATTTTCTCATGGAAAAGTCTGCAGCAACGACCACAAAAAGGATATTGGTCCCATTGGGCATGTCCTGCTTAGGAGTATGAAAGAAAAAGGAAAGAAGTCCATATTTAATACACCTGGGCCTAGCCTTTAAGAGAGAAAAAAAAGATCCTTTCAGCAGGCAGCTTTTGTTTTCACTTCAAAAGCAGACCAGTTACTCATGATGTGCATTTAAGCATTTTAGTATTTTGTTCTATTAATAGCTTGGAAAAAACCCCATAAACCCAAACAGGATTATGTGGGGAGTCTCAACTTTCAGCAGCGCTCACTGTGCAGGGACAACTATCCACATAAAACTGCAACTCCAGTGTTTTGTACACCTCAGAAGATGTAAGTACAAAGTCCTCCTATCTGAAAAAAACCACCACCAAAAAACAGCACAACCCCCCACCCAAAAAGGATCTCTCTTTGAACACTAAGAGAACTCCATTTAAGACAGACCACCCGAAGTTTCAATCATAAAAAACATCAAAAAGGAGTCATTTCATGTGGAACTCATTAGCATTAATTTATGTTAAAATCCATGACTCATTAAAATCTCTCAACAGGTTTGTTTTCCTCCTTGTTCAGATCTGCTTCTGAACAGAGAATCAATATAATTTCCAAGTTTACTACCACATCATCAACTAATTCTTTTTCAGTTTATAGCAGCATATTTGCAAAGCAACGTCTGAAGTAATTTTTAATATATGTTAAACACTTTTCGTAGTACAACAGATACCTCTGTAAGTAGGTCATACATATGTCTCTAACATAAATATCTGCAATACTTTCTGATCCATAGTAAAGTCCATATCAACGTTTCCCTGATACTTTTGAATTTCAGCCTTTGAAGAGAGGGCCATAAAACCTGGTCTTAAATGAGACCCACTCAGCTCCTAAGATACTAATTAAGATGACTGGACTTTAAGCTGCTCAGACCATTTCCCAGGATTTCAAACCATGGACCAATACAGCAGGAGGCCTAAGGCACACAGACTGCTTTCTGAGCTGGTACATCCACCAGGCTTTATCCAGTGTAATTTTTAATATATCCTTTTTATCAAAATAAGCACAAAAAGGAAGTATTTACCCTTTGACAAAAGGTGTACTTTAATAATTTGGATTTTTTTGGCTCACATTGCAAATTGGAAATTGAAAATTCCCATTTTTAATTTGTTTCCCATTAGAGAGGGGTAGGTACAGAATACTTCAGTCACTGCTACATTTCTGGGGAGAGAGATACTTCAGCATTTTGGAAGCAGGAAGCTTGCAGAAACTGGATGGAAAGACTAGCTCAGGAGCACAGAACTCTCAGGGCAGGTTGCAGGACCTGATTCTGAGCTGCTGCCCAGAGCTTTTCTAACTACTTCGTGTTAAGTATCCAGCTCTGTAAGCGGTCCACAGTCTGAGAAGTCTCGCCCACGGTCACTCCGAAGCAAAGGAATATGTGACCGTAGGTACACGTTGATTACCAGAGAGAAGTTTCGATCCAGTGTTTAAATCCCGGGTGGGACAGGCGGGGCGGCCGCGGGGCGGCCCCGCCCCTGCACGCTCGCGGGCCCCGCCCCCGCCTCAGAGCCGCCGGCCCCGCCCCGCCGCGCGCAGGGACCGTTACCCCCCACCCCGCCCCCACCCCGCGCATGCGCCCCCGCCACTCCCGCCGCGGGAACCAACCGCCGCCCGGTCCCTCCGTGCCCCCGCTGCCTCACGGCGCCCCGCCGCGCCGCGCCCCGCGCTTGCCTCCGCGTCCGGCGGGATCTCCACAGGGGCGCCGGCGCCGCCGCTCAAGCCCGCACAGCCCCGCGCCCACCGCGGCTCACACTGCCGCTCTTGACGAGTCCGCGCCCAGCTAAAGCACAGCGCGGCGGGGCGGGGCCTCCCCCGTTCCTCAGAGGGAGGAGCGCGGCCAATCCGGGCCGCGGAGGGGCGTGGCCCCTTGCGGGGGCGTGGCCGCCCGCCATTGGCGGGGCCCCGCCTGACGCGAGGACACCGCCCGCCCGCGCCGAGGCCGTGTGGGAGGGGAGCGGTCACAGCCGCTCCCCGCTCCGGACAGGTTCAACTCTTAACGCCCTGCATAGGCAAAGAGCTAAAAAAACACCAGAAACACATACATTCCAAGTTATTATCGCAAATAAAAGCCCTCAAGTTCACCTGCATCACATTCCCTCCCTCCGAACTCCCCCTCAGCGCCCTGAGGTGAACACGGGCACAGACGAAGAAACCCCTTTCCCCCGCGGGCTTTGAAGTAACCGCAGACAAGCATGAGATTGCATAGAAATGTTTTATTATGTTTATTTGACCAAAGTAATTAAAATAAGGCATTCCAGGTTAGATGTAAACATAGAGATCCGCTGCACAGCAGGTGGCTGCTGCACAGTGAGCAGGTGTATGGCAGCAACAGTAACAGTGTCAAGTTCTACTTGTCAAGGGGAAATACAAAGTTATTTATAAATTAAATATTAATTTAAATATTAATTAATTTAAAGTAATATTTAATTTTGTTCATTTGTTAAGAATAGGGCTTCTCTCAAGATTTGATTCTGAAAAGTGAGGTTTGGATTCAACACAGTGGGTTCAAGTCTGACAGACCAAGCTCCCCAACGTTCCAGACCTAAAAATGCCTTTCACTAGCAGAACTCTCGACACCCAGAGAATTACTCTGTTCTACAGAGACATTTAAAATTTAAGTTGATTAAATATTAGATAGGCTGCATATGAGCACACTGTTACTACTAACACATGCTTTAAGTGTCACTTCCTTTAAAGAACATGATACAGCACATTTATTTTACTTACATTCTGATGTCTGATTTTATGCCATGGATTAATATATAAAAGGATTCTGCAAGACTCTGCAAAGGAGTAAGCATCTGCCCTACTTGTCACTGACAATGTCTCTAGCAATAAGTTCTTTCATTATTTCATTGGTACCACCATAGATTGGCTGAACGCGGGCATCCACAAAAGCTCTGAGGGAGGAAAAAACCAAAACAAAACAAGGAAACATTACAAACAACAACACCTCAGAATGAACATACAATTAAAAAAAAAAAAAAAAAAAAAAAAAAAGAGTGTTTTATCTTTAGAGATCCCTCTTTTCAAAGTATACTATTCCCATTGATAAAGTAGTTCTTATTTTCTAAGAAGCTTCAACTACCTAGAATATTACAGCTTCCCAGGGTGCTGTGTGCCAAACCAGGAACTGGGTCAGTGTCTCTTCCCTGTTTTTTTATAGCGTGAAGTCTCCACTATTGCCTCTAATTAAACAAAAAAATAAAGCCCTATAAACCCAGACTCCTGCTACTACTCCACTCCCAACTCTTGTTCCTGGTGACAGCACACAGGACGATGACAGAGAACTTTTCCATCTTCATTCTGCTTCATCATACAGAGAGCAGCCCAGGAGCAATGTGGCATTCTCTGGAAATCTATATACTGTACACACAGACAAGCAAGGGGACACCCTGAATAGGGCTTACTGGCCTTCCTATAAGACAGGGCAGAACACTCACAAATTACACTCATTCCAAACATCGAGGAACAAGTTATTTTAAATCAACATTTCATACTCAATGTATTTAAAATTTTAAAAAAATCTAAACCTACTCAGTTAAAAAATCAGCTTACTCATTTATGAAAACGGCACAGCAGTCCTGTTTGTGCTATTTCTACTGTCAGATTACCGCCTCTTTTTTTAATAAAAACAGTACCAAAATCTCTACTTAGTGTCTGTCACATGGCTTGTACACAAACTTCACAGATAATACACAAGGATATATACAAAAGCTCCATAAATGTCTCAATTCATAAAGTCAGAAAAAAAATGGGAATGACAAATCCCTTTTCTACATATAAATCTCTCAATTTTTTCATTTAAAAAGGTATAAAAATGCTGAATGTAGCCAGTTATGCTCTTGATTTGACAATTTGATACTCAGTGGTATCTGATCAACATGCTTTCTTCATACATATGCAATTAATTTCAGATAAAACAAACTAGCTCCTCTCTCATTTCTACTTTTACAGTTTTCCTTCTGTTTTTTCAATTAACATTTTCTTCTAAAAAACCAACTTCTCTTTTGTGAAAAAAAACAGACAAAAATTGGTGAACAGCTTATGAGTTATTTGGAGAATCAAAACAAAGCTTTCCTGCAGACATCTGTACAGTAGATTCCCTTTCAATTAAACATGATGAGAAAAGGAACAGTAAATCACTACTAACACTAAACAAGTGACACACAGACATAAAGAAGTGCCTCATTTGACTTTGCTGGTAATCTTTCATCATACAATCTGAAATGTTACACTTACTTTGCAATTGGATACTCCCACATGTACCCCCATCCTCCATGCATTTGTACACACTGAGTAGCTATGCTGTTTTGGAGATCCGAACACCTTAAATGGCCAAAAGGAAATTTGCTTTTAGAAGGACATTATGTTGCAAAACCTTACAAAAGATAAAGATATGTTAACAAGACAAATCCATAACATGATTAGTAAGAAATAAATACTGTTCAATTTAATGCATTTAAGTTTTGTTCCCTTTATGGGACAGCTTTCAGAAAATGAAAGGTTTCAAAACAGACAGGCTTGTTTACCTTTCTCATAGGCCAAGAGAATCCTTTCGTGAAGCAAGTTGATACAGTCTCTTTTCTTACAAAATCCCTCAGCTTTGTCAGAAATTAACAGTAAACCAGGCTTCCCCCCATCATTCCCATTAGCAACACACCAGGATGCTCTTTGAGCATAACCATCACCTGGGCATAATTTATTTTCCACAACAAACTTTATAGCCTTCAATTCTAAAACATACTGTAATTCTTCAACAGCATTTGTTGACTGCAAAATTTGGACTTAACAGCAAAAAAAAATTTAACTGCACTGGAAGCTCAAGTTGAAGCTAGAACACATGAAAAAAACCACTTTCTAACCGTACAGCTTTCAGTGGGCACAGAAGAAATGAAAATGACAAGTCAGTTGCTTCTTGCGGAATAATGGCCTTTTCCCCAAACCATCCCCTCATTCAGTTAAATCCTTATCGTTTATTACACCAACTTTAATTCTGCAGTGAGTTACTGCAACTATCTTTCCCAAATATATTCTCAAGTTCTTTTAGGTACGTAACACGACCTCTGACCACAAGAAAAACCAAACCAAAAAAACCCTACAGACCTTTCTCCAGATATGAAAAAAAGAGATGCACAAACCAGGTTTTAAAATCTTTCAAAGCTCTAACCTGAGTCATTGGCTATACAAAAGGTTTGAAGGAAAATTAGAGACTAGACAGAATCTCCTAATACATTGGGAAATAAAGCAATTCTACATTCAAGTATTTTCTAAACCATTTAAGAGAGTCTTATGGAAGGGTCACAGGGACACCACTAGGGAAAGAGGAAATCCACAACAAATCATGATGGTAAACAGCTGGGAAAGCAAGGGTGTTTCAAATGCCTTGTTTTGGGAAATTTGTTGAGGAAGTGAGTCTGCATATCTCAGCTGGCATTAGTTGCTTCCTCCTCCTCAAAACTGAATGCCTCTGCTTCTGTACCGGGTACTTCTAGGTAATCACTGCCAGGAATAACACTCAAAACCCTTCCTTCCATTGTAAATATTTCTGTTCATTTCATCTATACTTATTTTGAAAAGCCTAAAAACTGTAAACCTGTGTATCTTCCATAAATGTCTTTGCTCATGTCTCATGTGCCTTTTTTCTCCCATCTTTGCAACAAGCTAAAACTATACAAATTCATGTACCAGTTGTTTTTCTCTCATAAAACTAAGTTAACATATAACACCATCAAGTATGGGATGAGGGAAAAGAAGTTCTGGACAATAAAAGAAAACACTGTTCAGTCTCAGTTACAGCAACAGCCATAGCCAACTATTTCTTCCTAAAACCAGATAGCTTTGAAAACTGGCTGGGCCTAACAGCTACTGTTAAGTAACATTAACGAAATAATATCACAGAGCTTCAAAAACATTACAATTTTTCTCCAAATATTCACATTTTGCTTTTAAAGAAATCAAACCAAGCCATATACCCCATTAAAAAAACAACAAAGGAAACAGAAAAACACCCAACAACAAATTGCTAACAGTAAAATGTAAATTTTTCTCTAAATACCAATGGAGCACTCACTTTTACTTAAGCTAAAGCTGAGGCATGATCTTGTTATTAATGGAAGCCTATTTTAAAAGTATGCCTTTATTTTGAAATTGATCTGGTTAACCAACCCTGGTATTCAATGTAACTGTGATTTTTGTTGACAAGATCATTAGAGTTAAGAACATGCAAGTAACACTTCTAGATGACTGTTAGCACGTACCAATACTTTGCCATCGAGGCTGTTGCGGAGTCCAGGCGTTTATCTGCATGGAGCTGCAAACAGCTGTCCATAAAAGCTCGAGCCACACAAATCTGTGTTTTTATTTCGGCCAACTTGTGCTGTACTGTCTTGTTTTGGAAGTGGATAGAGAGGGTAGAGGAAAGAAGTATAGGGCAGTTTAATACTTTAGGTAGAAAATGCAGCATTTTCCGAAGGACTGCTGTTAGAAATAACTATTTCAAACAACTTTGGCTCTGTATGTCAGAAGAGACACCTTACTTTCCAGACAATAATGTCTTCACCAGTCTTATTAGACAAAATGAGATCGTTCTTTATTTCTCACGGTCAACTCAAAACACGAAGTTAAGAGAAAAAGCACAGGAGAAACGGAAAACAAATTCCTAAAGAGCAGGAGGCCCAGAGTGCTCTGTCACTCTTGGCTCCCTCTTGTGAAGGAACATCCTTTCACTCTGTAGAGCCATGAATTTTCCCAATTCATAACCATCTATTGAATGCTTTTTCTATGTATTCTTCAGAGTTTAAGCTACATGCAAAGAGACCAAAGCAAAAAATAAAATAAATTTTAGACTATCAGAAAGTTTTTCAGCACCGAGTTCTGTCACATTGGAAAATAGGTCTACAGAGAAGAGGTAAAATCCATCATAAGGTTATGTAAAACCAGACCAGGAAGGCATTCGACCACCTTCTTGTAATTTTGGTACGGAGGGGATAAAAACATCACCCACTAATAGAAGTTCTTTCTTATTTCAGTTCTAGAAATGTATATAAAAAAATCTTGCTTCCTTTGACAACAAATATACTGGACCAGTGTACTACTATAAGGAAAGAATTAATTTCAAATGCTGTAATGTGGCATGACTAAATGAATTAGCCCAAGACAGAGCTCTGATTGGAAGGGATTATTTATAATATGCACACTCGAGTCATCAGCAACAAAAAAAAAAGGAAATTGAAGAGATATGCAGAAATTCATTATTTTGGCAAAAATAATATACTTTATGAAATTTACTGTCCACCTACTGGTGGCCTAGCCTAAAAAAGGAGATTATTTTGGAGATCTCTGCACAGTGAACTACTACAAATAGGAGGCATCCCCTACCTACATTAAAAAGTTAAAATATAGCTCTTTTGCTTTACAGTCGCATAGTGTGCATACTAAATTCCATCTGGAATTACGGATTAATGAAAGTTAACTTTAAAAACAGATGAAGATCATAGTCTCCTGAAGGATACCTAGCATTCCAGCCTCTAAAAGTTCCAGTTCTGGTGTTCTTCACAACTAAAGATTTGAATTTGACAAACGAAGTCTCAAGACACAGAAATGGATTTTTTTGTTAGTTATTTAAAAAAAAAAAAAATCAAAATTTCCAAAGTATATAAAAAAAAGAGGCAGCCAACATCTTTAGCCCATATGAGTCAGTTCTATCCTAAAAACCAAATATGCAGAAGCTTGGCCTGCCTCAGCCCTAACAGTTAACGTCGTTGTCAGGAACACTGTAGTATAGCAATCCTGTGGAAAGCAATGTATGTTTTATGACTGCAGCTAAAGACTGTAGGCACAAACATCTCAAAACTCAACTACCTACCCCTGTCAGGAGTGAGCTCTGCCCACAGAGCATGACCCAACAGTTTCACATGCAGTCACACAAACACCCAGAGTGCTGCTGGCTGAGGATTCTCATTACAGCATTCATGAAACACCTCCACAGCACTTGGGCAGCAAGGTCACTCCTGGGAGTCCCCACGTCCAGCAACCTCCAAAGTAATTTTTCTGCAATGCTCTGTGTGCAGAGGAACACAATACCTGCACAGGCAGTCCCCAGGATTCCAGGCACAGACAAATACATGTAGGTGTGATGGACCCTGTGATTAGGACCTCCAGCTGTAAAATGCAAGCCTAAGATCAACAAGGGAATTGTTCTTTAGCAGCAGCAAGGAGCCAGTATACTTCCTGCCTACCTATTTCCCTCTCAGAAGTAGCGCTGCTGGGAGGTTACCTACCCAAGTTATAAAACACAAACATTAAGGCTTCTCTGGTGCTTTTTAAAAATTATTATTTTTGCATTTCAAAGATGAACGATGGTCATGGAGGCAAAAAACAGACACAATACAACAGTGAAGCCTGTGAAAATAATCCTTTCAAAACAGCCTAGTGATTTTCATTTAGCAACTGTTTCACATACACAGATGTATAGCAACCACACGCTAGAACTTGTACACAAGTGGCTCAGTTCTAACTCACCTGCAAATGCGCAATTGTCTTCCCAAAAGCTTTTCTTTGCTTCACATAATTTCTTGTTTCTTCAAACATGAATTCACAGCCAGCAAGAGCCATATCAGCAATTAGCAGTCTTTCCTTTTGAAACACAAATTACAGAATCCAGTTGAGTTAGTCCTACATTCCTCCGCATCAGATGCACAATTAGGACACAGATGTTCAGTGTTGTTCATTAAGGGAGTGGGAGCAGAAGTCACATAAAATACCAAACCAGACATACTGCATTACTGACATTAACAAGTGGGACAAATGCCTTGCTGTCTAAAGCTCACTTTAAGTCTTTACTGGGATAATACTGCATCACAGTGACTCAAAAAATAGCCACAGATTGACCACAGGAATCTTACCAACTGAAAAATTCACATCAGATTCTGTTTCAATTATTGGCTTTCACTGCTCAGCTTAAACAACAACTGTGTTGGAACCCTGGGTTCTGAGAATTTCAGCCTTTCAGCGCTGGCAAGCAGTGATCCTCAGAAGCACACTGTATTTGATCTGAAACCCTGGGAAAGGCTCCCTAAATTGTGTGATAACACTGAGGTTGTTGCTGTGTAATTAAAAGTTATATCATTGGGTAGAATATGTAGAGGTGTAAAAAATTAGGTTTAGGGGATATAGGCAACAATATGGAGGATTTTGGGTGTGGATCTTCTTCTTCCTTTCTCCTTCTTCTTCACAAATCTAGGGGTTCTGGTGTTGGATTAAAAAACCCGCAACTGCGGGTTGCGAACAGCTAGTTATTGGATTATAAATAAAAACAAGTTACTTGGCTGGGCAATTTAGACCTTAAAAAGCCTTGGAAGTTAGAATTCATGGCCATTTTCCCACCTTGTTACCTTGGAGGCACACTCTGTGCAGCTGTGTTATAGATAAGATATAATAAACAACTAAGTCTGAAGAAATTCCCAGTGTCCTGCATTTTAACTCAAACTCTGAGTAAAAGAACTCACGAAATAGAAGCAAAAAAGAATAGAAACGGTAAAAAGAGTAAATTAACCCAGGGACACTAATACAACTATTTAATAATTTCAATAGTTCAACTCTAGGGGGAAAAAAAAGCCTACAAAAATTGGCTTTTCTTTCCTCGTTGCACAGTGAAACACAAAAACTACATGCAGAACAATTGTTTCTGGAAGCATTGAAACAGCCTGATGCATTGCATTGAACCTGTTCATGAGCACATCTATTTAAAGCAGTAAAGATTTCCTTTGATCAGGTTTTTTATTTACTCACAGTATAAAATTAAAAAACATGATCCCTACCAAATGAGGTAAATACAACATCAGAGCTTTGACAAAGCACAGACACATTTTGAAAAACCACATTGCCTCTTTGTCCTTCCAAATAATCCCAAAACTTCATAAAGTAAGTTGTAAACTGGCAAAGTATTTTGGCAGCTAAACAATTTCTTTACTTTGTTAAATGAACAGAGTTCCATGTAACTTTAATATGCTTCTACTTACAGAAGAGCTAGAACAGCAGCGCTTGTTTCTTGGAAGAGAATGCCAAATGAATCAGACACGTCCAAGCTGCACTTAATTTACTAAGCAAAGTGCTTCCATACTAGAAGTACACAAGAAATATGTGGTATGTTCTTTTTAATACACTACCCTCAGGTTCTTCAATAGCTGGGTTGTTGATTAAGAGATCTGGCTTTGAGCTGCTGCGATATCAACATTTTTAGCAATGCCCAAAGAATTCTACACCTAGCACTGCGTGCTTCAGTTTAAAATGAGCAGTATCAACAAAACCTTGAACACAAGACTGTCAAAGACTGGAAAAGCTTGATGCCTCAAGACATTTTGGGATGCACGTGTGGGGGTAAGGGGGCAGGTCGGGCCCTGCTCTGATGAGGTGTGCCCTGCTCTGCACACCACACCCCCAGCCCAGCCCTAGAGCATCCCAGCCCTTCAGTGTCTGTCAGTTGTGGCACACTGGAGGCCCCAGTCTTGCCTAAGCCAGCTCCTGAATGGCCAAGTGATTAAAGTCCCATCGGAGGAGGGCCAGGGTAGCTCTGGGGTTTAAAAGGCTGACCACAAGGGGAGCGTGTCTTGATCCTATCAGCCTCTTGGAGTTTCTACCTCATTGTTCTGGTTTGGCCAAATTTAGAAATATATCCTCTGAGAGAAGGCAGGTTACAACCAGCCCTCCCCCACCAGGTTCAGGAAAAGATAAATTTTCCTCGAAGGAAAGTGAAAGAGATAAAAACTATTTATTTAACAAACACACAGCAAAAGGATAATAATGTTAAATAACAAAACCTCTCGCTCTGCTGAGAGAAACCTGGGAAAATTTCAGAGTCCTTCCATAGCTCTCTCTCTCCCCCTCCTTGGAGCTGGGACGGGGTGGTAGGCCCACCTCCAGGGCCAAGGCCTCAGTGGAAATTCCTCCTGATGCATTCCAATGTTGAAACAGTCCAGCAGAGGGAAAAAAAAGAAAAAACAAAGTCCCAGGAAAAACAAAAGTTTAACTCTCCGTCTCTCTCCAGAGAAAGAAAAAAGAGCTGAAAAACTGGCCAAAAGCAAGCTGGGTGCCTTCCCCACTCTCGCTCTGCTGCCACAGCTGAAAAAAAAAGGTCTCTCTCTCTGTGTGACCTTGAACAAGCTGCAAACTGCTTTGAAAAAGTTTTGCTCAGGTTTTCCTCCCCCCTCTCAGGCTCAGCTTAAATGCACAGAAAGGCACAAAATTAATTTCTGGGCATGGGCCAGCAATATGGGATACACATCACAAAGTCACCCCAAGACACTCATCACTGGAACTCAGGAGCTGGTAGTTGTATGTGTGGTTTTCTGTATTTTTCCTATCTTTCTCCTTTTCTTCTTCTTCTAATTCTCTTTCCATGGAACATTTTCGGTAATGACACATGGGACGGGTTTAAATGTCGCTAAGTTAAAACAACTAATTTAATGCTGTGATAAGTGTGTTCTATGTTAATTGGATGTTGCACTACATCCTTTACCAAAGCTCCTTGATTTTCTGTATTTTGCCAGTAAACCTGTGTAATTGTGACTCTTGAGAATATCTGGTTGCTACTTCTCCTGTGAGCTTAACCCACAGAAATGTTTTGGGGTGTTACAAACGCATCCCGCTTTGGCAACCCAGGTGGCTCACCACAATACATAAACTTCAGGACTAATGACAAAACCTGACAGCAAACACTCACATTCCTTTTACCTGAGGGAGCTCTGCCATCAGATAGTAGAATCCTTTGTTTTCTTTTCCAAGCAAGGCACTGGCTGGCAACCGCACATCTTCAAAAAACAGCTCTGCTGTGTCCTAAGAGGATTTGAAATGCAAGAATTGAGAGTCTGACATTCTCATCTCATTACGCTAATTTTGCCCTATTTTTTTCTTGCTATTGTGCACTTTAACTTGAAATCCCAAAATTATCTAGCCTGGAAGGATCCTCCAGAAGTCATGTAGCTTACATCCTACTCAGAGCAGCTCCAGAAAAAACAATCAGCTGAGGGCCTTGTCTAGTTAAGCTTTCCAAAGCTCCAAAGATAAAGGCTCCAGGACCTCTCTCGGCCCCTGTGCAAGTAACCAATCTCTTTCCTGGTGGACTTTTTTCCCCTACTACCTAGTAAGAATTTTCCTTAATGTAACTTGCCTCCTTTGCCACTCTCCCCTTCACTCTGCTCCTCAAAGAAGAATCAGGCCCCACCATCTCTATAGCTAATGGTGTAAGTAAGATCCTGTCCTTCCAGGCTTCTTCAAAGTAAACACATTCAGCTTCCTCAGCCTCTCCTTGCACATCATATGCTTCAGACTTCCACAGGCAAAAATCAGGATACATATGTTGCGTGTTTGTGCTCTGAAGTCTAACAGCTACAATAGCACCATAGTTCCATCTTATATTTATTTAGCAGTTGCCAGGAATTAAGTGGGTTTAGACTTTCTCCAATTCTATTGCATTAGAGGTTGTATGAACTCACTTGAGCTTTCAGGCCAATTTTGTTCAGTTTGCGTCCTTTGATGAAACCTTTTGTTCCATTTTCCACCAGAAAAAGGCTGATCCCATGAGCAGGGGATCGGGCCTCCCGGTCTGTAACTGCAACCACGATCACTACATCGCTCATCCAACCATTAGTGATGAACACCTGTAAAAAAAGGCAATTTAGAATAAAACAAGGTGGATAGAGGTTAGAAGAGATCACCAAGTAGCAGAAAGAAAAATTACATTGATACTTTCACAGGTGAACTGAAAGGCAAGGTTCAAGCGTCCAGAAGAATTTTAAGCTTTTGATATTAAGTGCTCTGGAACAAGGCAGACATTAATTTGAGAAGTATTGTGAGGGGCGGAAGTGTGAAGTTAAAGAATGCACAGATTTGTTTCTTTTGTCTGTCCCGTGATAAAGAAGGAATACAGTATCAAATGTAAATAAACACAGAGGTTCTCTTGTCTAGAAATTAAATTAGTGAGGCATAACACTCAAAACTATCAATGCTTCTTGTCACAACTGCTTACTATTATCCTGTAGAACAACTCATGAGCCTGTCAAATGGATCCATCTTAAGTCCAGCAAAAGAAAGCTTTCTGTCCTGCTTGGCTTCAAATGAGCAGCATAAGCATCTTTTTTAGCACCGATGCATATGTATTTGCTTGCATACATTCTCACCACTGAAATTCTGCTAAGACCAGAAGTCTCTATCAGTACTATGTTATCAGCAGCAGTAAAAAAGATTAGGACATTTCATAGCTTTTTAAAAAATGGTCTGTTGAACCCACACTCCCACTTCAACACTATTTCTGCCTTCTTGTTTTTCATTATGGTAATGCATAAAGTGCTTTGCCACAGCTTGACAAGACAGTCAGAGCATCTGATGCAGCTGTTTTGGGTTTTTTGTAACATGACCACCGAGCTCCTGAAAGATTCCACAGCTTGCATTGTGGCAACACAAGTTTTTACTCAGGCCACAGAAGATTTCATGGCAGTAGTATATATATTTTATTGTTAAACATCATTACTAAAAACCATCCTGCTCATACTACACAGCACATTTTTTCCCCTTTTCTTCACAGTTTAAGGGAAAATAAGCCTTTTAATAGGGTTATTTAAAAGCTACAAAAAGAACCTATACAAGCCCTCCCATAAATCAGTTTGTAAATTGCCTAAAACAGACCTATTTCAAGACCTATTAAAAAAGTAACTGGAACAAAAACCCCACCTACAACACAACCCACACAAAAACCCCAAACCAAAAGGATTGCGAGGAGATGCTGAGAGTGGTGCACATCCTGCTGCATTCAGCTAAATGCATTCAGTTCCTAGAGCCTATGAGCAGTACGTATGTCAGTGCACTTACCTTACTCCCATTAAGAATCCAGTCACTTCCATCTTTTTTTGCATATGTCCGTATTCCCTGCAAGTCACTAAAACGAAATTCAAAAGGTCCTTCAAAAAACCATTCTGGAAGCTGCAATTTGTATATTGAATTCTATCCAGTACAAAATAAGGTAGATTTTATACCATCCAGGCATGGGCTCAGTGAAAACAGATGAGGATAGTGAGACATCATGAAATAGCTGAGTGTAACAGAAACCACAAGCATGCTGTGGAAAAGGATGATAAATCTATGCAACCATACAGGCGTGTGAGGTCCCATTTCCTCATCTCTGCTTGTGGGAGGTGGTGTAACACAAGCACTGACATCAACAGGTCAGCATGCACCTACACCAGTATGCCTCAGATGACAAATGCCACACAAAACCACATCCTCTAAACAGGCTCAATTCTGATCAGGAGGCTGTGTGAAAAGCCATAAACAACATCTACCATTTGTAGAAACATGACGCCAACAGGTTTTGCACTTCATGTGTCCCTCTCTCTTTTGGAAACTGGTCAGATCAGCAGTGTCTACTCTAAACACTGGGTGCTGGGCAAGGAGGAACACTTCTCTGAAAGGATTCAGAGGAAAGAAAATCAAGGTGTTCTGTTCCACAGAAAAAGCTAATAGTAAAGCCAAGCCTTCTTTACCAATGTGTCTTAGGGTGACTTTATGATGTGTATCCCCTATCACTGCCCCATGCCCAGAAATTAATTTCGTGCCTTTCTATGCCTTTAAACTGAGCCTGAGAGGGGGGAGGAAAACCTGAGCAAAACTTCTTCAAAGCAGTTTGCAGCTTGTTCAAGGTCACACAGAGATAGAGACGGCTCTCTGCACTCAGCTGCGGGAGGAGAGCGAGAGCAGAGGCAAGCACGCGGCTTGCTTTCTTTTTCCAGCCAGCTTTTGGCCAGTTTTCAGCTCCTTTTCCTCCAGAGAGTTGAACTTTGTTTTCCTGAGACTCCGATTTTTTCCCTTCTTCTCTGCTGGACGGTTTCAACATCAGAATACATTGGGAGGACTTTCCACCAAGGCCTTGGCCCTGGAGGTGGGCCCACCACTCCATCCCAGCTCCAAGGAGGGGGAGAGAGAGACTACGGAATGACTCTGAAATTTTCCCAGGTTTTCTCTCTACAGTGAGAGGTTCCATTATTTAGCATTAGTATCTTTTTTTTCTGTGTGTTTGTTAAATAAATAGTTTTTATCTCTTTCACTTTCCTTCAAGGAAAAAGTTTTTTTCCTGAACATGGTGGGTAGAGGGGTGGCTTGTAACCTGCCTTCTCTCAGAGGATATATTTCTAAATTTGGCCAAGCCAGCACACTATGTATATTATTTTTACACTGACTATACTTCATAAGTATGTTCACAGGACAAGCAAGTTGGTAACTATAAACTCAGACTGCAAAAGCAAATACAAAGCATAATTGCCCACAGTAGGACAAATACAGAAATGGATTCTGAGCTACTATCTTGAAATGACAAAGCTGTAATAAAGTAATCCATAATAGGTTTTTTGAGTTTTACGTATAATGCAGGATAGTCTTGTCCGTACAGTAACTAACCAGGAGGTTCAGAATGTTTTTCACTGACAAATCAATAGACAGCAAATAATGTTAAGACCATTGTTTTAATATTTGGCTTACCTGCCAGCCCCAGGTTCTGTCATGGCAATAGCTCCAATGCACTTGCCTGTAATCATTTGTGGGATAAAGTGTTTAATCTGTTCTTCAGAGCCATAGTTTGCAATGTAGGGCATGACAATATCTGAATGAAGGCTGAACCCTGGGCCTGTACAGTTAACATACATCCTGGAAAAAAAATAAGGGGGAAGTTCAGAAAAAAGTACTACCAAGACTTGAACACTGAACTTGCACTGTTACAACACAGACCCAATAACAAAGAAAACCCCACTACACAGAAGTCTCAGATATCTTCTGGCACTTTTACCACTATTTATAGAATGTAATTTCACAGCCAAATGGGTACATAACCTACCAGGCTAAATAAAAATGCTTTCTCGAGTTACAAAGCCAGTGGAGCATAATGACACTTGTTACTCAAACAGTGATCCAGAATACTTAAAACACAAGGGATTTACACGTATCTAAACCATCCTTTCCACAGGAAAGATAAGATCATTTTCTGTAAGCAAATGTAGTCCATAATGAGGATAATTCATGGAAAAAAAATACAGGCACAAACAATATGATCACTGAAATTCTTCCTGAAGCATCCAATACTCACTGCTCCTCCCAGACAATGGCTGAAGAGAGAATATCCGCTCCAATGCCTCCATGTTTTTCAGCGATAGCAACACCCAGCAAACCCTGCTGTCCAGCTTTTTCCCAGAGCTCCCTGCTCACCTGGCCATTCTTCTCCCATCTGCAAAACGAACACAAAA
Organism: Corvus cornix cornix; assembly: GCF_000738735.6. NCBI lineage: Eukaryota > Metazoa > Chordata > Aves > Passeriformes > Corvidae > Corvus > Corvus cornix. The sequence goes on from NC_046337.1 coordinate 34,892,219, forward strand.
CCAGCACTGAACCCCTCATGTGCTACTGTTTATCTGTCATGGCTGCTGCCTCACACTGGAACACCAACAGATAGTGTGAAGGTACACAGACAACTATATGTCACAGCCAAGAAGCAGCAGCTTCATCAGAGTTTCTCATCTTCAAGTCCACAGATGCCACTGGCACTACAGAGACACCAACTGTAAAACAAGTTTGAACTCCTGCTTCCAATGTGTAACCTGACAGGATTTCATTAAGACTTCTTATGACTCTTATACCAGACTGGGATTTAGGCAATTTAGCCCCAGACATCTGGATCATCACAGGCAGGTCTTTATCCTCCTGACATTTACAAATGTACATTTAGCCACATACAAAATGAGTATAACACATCAGTATCTTTCACAAAAGACTTCACCAGTGAAAACTCTACCAGTGAAAAATGCTTTATCAGAATCAAATGATACCATATTAGTCAGTTTTGTATAAAAATCTGTCTCTGTGCACTTCTTACAAGTCAGTACTGTATCTTGGTAAATTACTGCTTTAAGGTACTTTCAAGTTTGTGTAAATAGATAGTTGAGGCTTATCTGCTGATAGTTTGCAAACTTTAACACCACAGCAATAATCTATTCTTGGAAAATTAGAGCCTCTTTATGGGGTTTGTCAACTCAATAGAAGGTTGGATGGTCATTAATGCTCCAGGTTTTCTTTTTTTAAAGCTTTTATTTTCTAATGCCACAATTTTTAAATTACATGGTAAACAACATTCCTCTGATGCACATGTGTGCAGCAGAGCTATATCATAGCTGTTTACCCACATTTAATCAAGTATCTTATCCTACATATAAAACAGAATCATAGAAACGCAGAATAGTTTGGATTGGAAGGGACCTTAAAGCTCACCCAGTTCTGACCCCTTACCATGGGCAGGGGTCTCACTAGCCCAGGTTGCTCCAAGCCCCATCCAATCTGGCCTTGGACACTCCCAGGGATGGGGCAGCCACAGTTTCTCTGGGCAACCTGTGTCAGTATTTCAGCTGATTCACAAAGCTTTTGCTCCTACACTGGAAGTCTTAGATCTCTTTTTACCATCTTTGCTTTGCCTCTGATACCCACTTTCAGGGACATTCCTGTCCCTACCTCACCCAGCATGAAAGCTTCTCCTCCTCAAAATAATCCACAATTGCATTCACTGATGCTACATTTGTCTCTTCATCTCAGCCCAGACAATTAATATACTGTGCCTGAAGCCTCCTTGTTTACTTCAGAAGTGTGAGAACAGAGTGGTTCATTGGTCATTGAAGTGATGCAAAAACACAAGTTCAACTTGATTCAACCTCCCTAAGAAGTTGTTGTGTCAGCAAGATGGCAAATAGGATCTTCAGCAACCTCAAGCAGAGCCAATACATGTACACAGACCCGCCCTGGAAGTCCTAACACAAAATGAGGGACAATATCTGGTTTTATGGACAGAATATGACTGTACAGTGGAAAAGCATACTACTATGAGGTTGTGGTTTGAGGATAAAAAAAAAATAGCTGTCACTAACCCTACTGTAAGCCTCCTGCTGCTCATTCTTGCCCCAGTCATGATGCTTCATACACTCAACTGAGGCACCTCAGCTGTTGGTGGATACACACTTGAGCTGTATCAGGATATTCCTATCTAGCAGGGCAATTTCAGAATAAGTCCTTCAGTACCACTTGCTGTTTTTACTTCAAGTAAACTAGAAATTGCTTAAGACACTACTACAGCTTGACACTTTTGGTTCAAAACCATATCCTGAGTTAATTTTTTTCCTATCCACCACTATAATGTGATTGGATATGGCTAAAATAAGGGCTAAAATTACCCTCCAGCTCTACTTCAGTGGAATTACAACACCTCTACCCTGTACAGAAAACGCACATATTTCCACAGAAACAAAAATTAAAGAAATTCAAACAGAGATTTTGTGCAAGTTTCTTGGTAATACATGATTCACCTCACCATGCTATATGTACTTGTATGTAGCTACAAAATCTACTGCAAGAGAGACAGTAACCTAGACACATGATCAAAGCCTTTTTCACTATTTCCCAATAGTGTGGGAACTGAACTGTCCACCAACTCTCCCAAAAGCATCTGTGTCAGTTAATCCTACAGGAAGGGAAACTTTGCTGCAACTCTGCAAACTGCATTTGTCTGCTCATGGGCCCAAGCTGAAGATGCCAGATAACATACACTGGAGCTCAAAGGACGCATTCAATTTGATTATGTGTGATTTTCCTTCATGCATGACTTTGTTTTAATTTGGTAAATTTGTATATCCTATTGTATCAGGAGTAACACTGCAAAAAGAATTTTGGGGAAAAATTAATATTGGCAAACCAAAATGTTTAAGAGGTTATCTTACTCTGTGTGAAAAGGCAGCACTTCTTCCTGAAAGAACTTCCTTGCACTCTCCCTGAAGATATCATGATCTGATGAGAAGATCCTCCGAATGCCTATATCAGTCAAAGTCTTAGCAGAAGATGGTTCCAGGCGCTTTGTGCCATGCTGTTCTGTTTGCAGAGGACTAAAAAAAGACAAATTAATGCATCTGTTAGGATACAGGCACCCTATTTGCATAACTCTTTTAAAAGGGAAGAAACACCCATGTTACTAAACATAGTTCACATCCCAACTCTGGCACACCATTAGGTCTCAAGGATACCCATGATAAATACAAAGAACTAACATACACTGCACTCCACTGGACTATTAATGGAGGTAAAGCAAGGCTGGTTTGTCCTTAACACTTCAAATAAATTAAAAACAATAACAATACATATATAGGTAAAAGAATAAAGTTACCCCAATGAAAACATATATAAAAACAAAATGATGCTGTAACAAAAAAAATAAAAACTGAAATAGTGGTAAATGTCAGTAATAGAAACCACACAAGGAAAGTATAATTATGAAATAAGAACAAAGGGTTTATAAAGCTTTTGTAGGGGTTTGGAACATCAAGGATGACATAGTACTTTAAGGCTTGCTTTTATTGTATTCCCATGAAACATCAGAAATTTTAAGTACAGAGCTGAGTACATGGAAGAGGCATTCACTCTTCCTTTCTCAAACTATTTTGTTAATCTCTCAGTTCCTCTGCACATCAACTGTGTGTAGTCCTACAGAACTCAGCTCAGCCTACGCTTATTTACTCTGCTGTAGAGACACAAGTCTTTATTTACTACCACATGTAGTTACTCAGGCTCTGCCAGTGAAATAATCCCCCTGAAACAAACTATATTTACTTCTAATAATATTTGGGAAAAATGGGATACAGCAACTTGCTGGTTGAGTATTTTGTACCCTCAAAGCTAGGCACACAGTGACTCTGAAAAGCTCTACCTTATTTTTAAAGCTAAGATGATGCTGAGCTTCATTTAAGCCCACCCGTTTGTTTAATTGTGGCTGACGCTGCACATGTCACACAGGGAAGGGCCTGGCTACTCCCTTATTCTAAACGACAGTCCTGGGAGAGACAACTCGAAGGTCTGGGAAGGTGTGATCCCACTCCTGCCTTTCTGCTCCCCCCAGCCCCCAAGCCCGAGCACTGCTGCCAAGGGGGAACGCGGTGCCCGGGAAAGAACACGCCCGGCTGTCACCTGCTGCCAGCACAGGACTCGCTGTTCCCGGGAAGTGGAGCAAAGGTCGGGAGATCACGGGGATGGATGCCTGGGGCTCCCGGGCCGCGCGGCTCGGGGGGCTCGCCCAGCCCCAGCTGTCTCCTGCGATGGGGGCACGGCCGCGCACACACACACGTATGCTGGCTACATACAGCAGCCTGTACCCCCTTTCCCGCCACGCGTAATACAGACCTACGGCGCACATGCCACGCCCTCCAAACACACACAGAGATGCGGTGACACACCACATCCACACAGAATGGATAGCACACACAGACAGCCCCGTCAGCCCGCACACACACACCCCCCAAGCAGGTGGGCAAAGACATCCACGCCGGTCTTTACGGAACCCAAGCTGAGGGGCGCTCACCCACCCTCACGGATCGGTCCCTTCCGCCCCAGCGCTGCCCACCATGGCCGGTTCCGCTCACCTGGGCCTGGCGGAGAAGGGTCGGGAGCCGGCGACCCGCAGAAGACCGCGCAGCGGAGCACCCACGCCGCCATTTTACGGGACAGGGCGGGACAGGACAGGGCGGCACTGCCCCTGGAGCCCCGCGAGTTATCCCTGTGCCCGCCCACCTACGGCTGTAAATCTCTTCCGGGCTGGAGGCGGCAGTGTCGTGAAACAGCTGTATCATTAATAATTTTCTAATGTAGCTTTGCAATCACGTCATGGAGAGGAGCGGGAGCAAAGGTGACAGCCGGACGAAGGGGTTGTGCTCTGAAGGCAGCTCGTGTGATGGCACCCGGCATGAGGGACGACCATCCTGGCCATGGATCCGTCCTCCTTTCAGAGCCTTCAGGGAAGGGGCTGTCATCCCCTGGGGTGGCATGGCTGGAACCTGAGCCCCCTCCCCTGAGGGCTGCCCCTCACTGGGCCTTTTGGCCATTTTGCCTTCGTGGGGCTGGTCCTCCTGGTGTCAATGGGTCTTGATTTGCAGAATCTGCGCACCAAAATAATTTAGCATGCTTTTTTTTTTTTTTTTTGGGGGGGGGGGTGTGTGCTTTTTCTTTTTCCCTTTTTCTTTCTGTGATAAAAAGCTATTATAGTATTGGCTTTCGCAGGTAGTAAAATGTAAGAAATATTATGTATTAGAATACATTAGGAAATATCATGTGCAAATATGCTAAGAATAACTTTGCTATGCGGATATTAACTAGTTAACATTATAACTGGGGTCAAAGTTACAAGATGCTGATACAGCTTGAGTTATAAGATACCAATATAACCTGAATCATAACTTTCTATACAATGTAATAGCTAGTATATGGTTTACTAATTGCTTCATGTTTAAATAAAGGAAAACTCGCCAGGTGAACAATCTCAAGAATAGACAAGTATAGCTAGATACTACATCCTGCTGCTTCCCTAATGAGAAGTTGGCAACAATGAAGCCAATTAGCCACAAAGTAAAGAATTTAAACCGGTTGGATCCAGAAAGACCCAGGACCACCATGACTGCGCATGCTCCAAAGACAAAATTGAAAAGTTCAAGATGTGAGGGAGACCTGAGCCTTCGTCGAAGAAGACCCCTGAAGATCCTCACGATCATAATAAGCATGCTCTAATAGGCGGATCGGAGGAGGAACTATGTTACTACCTTCTAAAGTGAAATGTAAATTAGTTCTCAGAAAAACTATGCATATGCATTGTGGTTTATTAAATATGCATAATGTTAAAGCATATAAACGGGAAATTTGTGTGTGTGTGCCTCTGGCTATAAGCCACACACCCAGTGCTGTGATTTTGCTTTAAGTGACCTTTGTCCCCTGTTGTCCCTTATTACATTTTAAAAAACCCAAAAAGAAGGGTGGGCTTCGTTTCTCACACTTTCCTTTTTTATTTTGAGTGCTGGTTCTCTAAACTAGGCGGTTTATGATTATCGTGTGCAGGGGCTTTCCAAAGGATGGAGGCGTTGTTCTGAATGTTACCCATCGCACAGCACCAATTCACACACAGAGGCAAGGTATTTCTATTTTTTTTATTCTAGTTTGCACAAAGTAGATAGCTAGGTGGTAACCCATAAAAGGCTAGCTCCCCATTCATCAACACTTTACACTATCTATCCTCTTTAACAAGGGCATACATTTTATTACATAACCTCTTTATTAATTAGTACTCAACCCCCTATTTGCTAGTTATATCTCTCACTTCTCATGCAAATTAGTCCTCATGTGCAGTTCTTCCCTCCCTTTTAGTCTGGAGTCTTATTTTGAGTAGGTGGTCAATGAGTCAGTGGTCACAATCTCCCACTGCCAGAATTACCTTTCCTCCAGTTACTGCAATGCTCATAAACTGTGCTGATTAACAACTAAAAAAACCACAACATTCAAAGTTTTACTCAGTTATTCACATCTTGGAGGGCTCAATATCAGAGCAGGCATTACTTTAAGGAAGAGTGAACCACTGGAGGTGGGGAGAAGGATAAAGATTTAATAGTCTGCTCATAGCTCTTCATCCCTTTGGCCCCTGAGGTCACCCTGCTGCATGGGGCATAGTCTTGACAGGGGATACTCTCCCACGTCAGCCCTTTTGGGAGATTTTTGAGCCATAAATGGGCATCTTTCACCAAGAAAGGAGCTCCTTCTACCAACAATACCCTGACCTAAAAAATGATACATATAACTAGATATGCTATAGAGATCTGATAACTAGATCTGATATCTAGAATATAACATGTTACCAATCATTATTAAGTATGGGGTTAAAATGATATACAGTTCTCATAATTGGGGTTTTACATACTTCCCTCACTTCCTGTGTAATGTTGTTGAACTCTCAGGAATTACCCTCTGGAGTCATAAGATGGCACAAAAAAATTAAGCAAAAAGGAAATTTTGAACCTTGGTATTTGTTGAGAAATAAAACAAATGCTGAAAAGGCTCAAATTGCAAAGCAGATTGGACCAGAAGATATTTTTCAAACCTTCATCATTTTAAACTAATACTTTATTGGGAGTGAATTGTACAAAATCCATTGAAAGAATGCCTGTGGTTTGGGTGGGTTTTTTTTATATTGATCCATAGTCCAAACCTGCTGTAAAGTTTTTTAACATATATAAAAAGTATTTTCAGCTATTGTGTTCCTACACCGTAAACCAGGAGATGGCACTACAGGAATAGCTATTCCTATGGATGAGCCTGTCTGAAAGCAGCAGTGCCTGTAGACAAGGGACGATGTTTTCAGTGTGACACATTGGCAAAACACAGAGCTGTCTGTACTTACAGAGAGAAGCATCTGTATTACAAAACCAGTTGCAGCCTGGAAACTTGTCCTGCTTTTTCATTTGGGAGTCTGATGTCATTATATCAGAGTAGGCAGGAGGGAACCATGCAGGAGCAGTTGACGGGGAAGAAGTAAAAAGGAGATTGTTGGGAATTACTGAACTCGGATGTCCAGAGGTAAAATTTGGCTATGCTTGTGAGGTCCTGTCAGGTAGATCCTCCTGGAAAGTGCCTTCCTTAAGCTGGTGTTGGCTCCTGGGTAAGGCCAGCGTCTTGGTCATAGGTCTGTTAGCAAGCAGGAGGCTGACAGGGAGATTTGCATTCCCAGGGATGCCAGGTCACTCAATTTACAGTCTTGGTAGCTTTGTTGTAGCAAGAAAATCTGCCAGGACATATCCCATCACATGTACACCTATGCACTATAACAGAGTTGAAAGATGGTAGATCTTGTCCTAAGCCACAGAAAAGTAAGATTTGTCCAGGCTTCAAGGATCAGTTTCTGGGATCAGGAAATTCCTTAAACAGAGAGTGGCAATCAGATTGACATTTGGCATTCTTTGGGAAGGAAGGCTACAAAAAATAAGACATTAAGAACAATTTTTTTCCTTTTAAATGTGCTTACAGGAAACAGAGTAGAAGTAGATACTGCAACAGGACAGAGAATGCAAATGATTGTTGCTCCTTACAGATGCTGTTTCCAGTTCAGGATTGTGCTTTTCTTGCAACAGCCTAGTGGATCTTTACAGAGACACAGCAGAGCCAGGGTTAAGTGACAGTACTCTACTCCTTCCTAGCCCTGTCTGGTCCCTGTACCTCTGTTCCTCCTGGAGGCATAGGCACAGGCTGAATCTCTAATTCTTATTTTCTGCCCTTCATGGTGATGCTTTCTCTTTGTTATGGTCATCTCCATACCAGTACATGGCCTGTCCCTCCTTCCTGAACTCTGGTACATATGGCTCAGGAGAGGATAAGGTTTGCTCTAGCTTACTGGGTGTAAATTGTCCCAAATTAGTAGTTCTCTGCTGCTGGGTTAGTGGCAGATTTTTTCCTTTGACACTCCAAACTGCACAGATCTCTGTTACTCTGTGATAAACACTGTGATCCCTGTCATACCCAGAAGTAGCAATATCCACTCCTCTGGTATTAGAACTGTTGCCAGTGTAATGTAAAGACACCGAGTCAGAGGGCTCCCCTACAGTGTGTACAGCCCTGACCTGAGGACTTTGTGACATTTGGGCTTTGCTATGAATTGGTTTGGTTGAGCAGTCTCTTCTCAGTCATGCATTTATAGTTGTTTTTTCATTATTTCCGGTGTTAGTAAGTCATTGCTACAGCTGGAAAGAATCTTCATTCTCTTCAGTGTTCTGCTTTGCTGTGAGCAATGTCTAACATATTTACTACAGTGAATGTAATTTGAAGCATTATCTTGCTGAAAAAAAATGCACGTGGCCTTGCTAGATACCAAGTTAGCAAATAAAGGAATTGTACATTACTTGGAGATAAAGTGTTGATAGCTCTGTTGGTAAGACAGGTTGAAATGAAAATTGGGTTGGTTTTTGTCAAACTTAAAGTTCATCTGAGAAACATGTATTCTGTAGACATGAAGACTGTACAAGTATATTCAGGTAAGAACAGCCGTATAAAAGGAATGATCTGTTTTTTAGAAGAGACAATTTTTGCAGTCTTTCATTCCCACTGCAGAGTAAAAGAGCTTTTAAAAGAATTGAGCAAACAAGTCTCATTGTATGCATTTTTTTCTGTCAAATAATTCACCTGCAAATTTCCATGTGTATTCCTGAGCTGGGATATCATTAGTCCTCTTACGTCTGCAGCAGCATCTGTTGTTGTGGAAGGGTGTTCTCCTCCAGCGATAGGCATGTTGGATTTTATTTTGATGACAGACAACTTAATGTGAAAAACTACCAGTTAATGTAGCCCTTGGATGCAACTGTTCTAATTTTTCTCAGAGCTTTATTGTCACGTGCTTGCCTTTGAATAATGTTTGCTATCCAAGGTACAAATCTGAAGTGGAAGATCTGCTTACAGATATGCTCTTCTTGAATGATCAGTCATTCTGTACAGCTCCCCTCACAGCTGTTGCCACCATGTCCCAGCCCCAAGGGTGATTTCTGACAGACGGCTGTCTCTGTAACTGGGTAACAGAAGCTCCTGCTCAAAAAGCCTGGTTACCTGTGTTCCTCTGTTTTGCCACGTGTGGTGGTGATACTGTCTGTAAAGCCAAGCTGCAGGATATGACCAGAGGTTTTGAAAACACAACAAGGGACAGCACTGGCCTCTCTCACAAAGCCCTTTATTTCCTTTTTAGACTTTCAGTCTGTGTTGCAAAGAATGAGTCCAACTGTTCATGTCTGACATTCATGATATGAATAGCCTAGAGGTTTGGTTTCTGGGCAGGTTGTTTAAAGCTGATGTGCTGTCTTTTTTAAGGAAGAATACAGTGCCAATTTAGCATGTGTGCTCATCAGGGGACCTCCATGTTCTTCGTCCAACTTTTTAGTGTTGGAATTATAGTGCAGGGAGAGCTAGAATAAGATGCAGAGCTCTCAGCTTACTTCCCCCTTGATACGTGACTCTCCTTAGTGTGCCTTTGCATGGGGTCACACAGTGTCAGTCATGTGGGTGTCAGATGATATGATGGACAGAGGCAAGCAGCAGCTAATGGTCATATCTTCAAGTGGGCATGGACCCCTGGTAACCAGCTTTTGTTCCTCCATCCTGGCAGAGCACCCCAACTGTGCTCTCACTCTCTGACCACATGTAGCATATAGACACACAACTGTCAGGAGAGCCATCTCCTTCAGCATGTGCCTAGGAGCACCAGAGAGATCCCACAGCCCTCCAAGGCCTTTGTGTGAGGTCTAGCATTAGCTGGGAATCAGCAGAAAGAGGCACATGGGAGTCAAGTGTGGGACTCTCATGAGCTGAGAAAGAGACTTGACGGGTCTGAAGGTGTTGGTGGCAGGTGATATCTTACCATGGGTTGGATTTTGTTTTCCCTGGGTCTTCCAACATGAAACCTCAAATGAACGTGTTTTAAAAGGGTTGCTAGTCTAGGATGCTGGCCCATGCAGGCATATCTTTGTCTGTTAGATAGCTGTCAGCTGTTTTCAGCATGCAGCAGGGCTGATTTGGAGCTTGACCATATGATTTGCTCAGTAAATTATTTCAAAATCACTTCTACCAAAGCTCAAGAAGAGCAGTAGTTTCAGGGAGCACTCCCAGTGAAGATAGACGTTACAGACTGAAGTCCTGGTTTCCTCTGTGGGGAGAATTTGTTAAGTCTGATACCAAAGAAAGAAGCTTCAGCTACTCAGGTGTTCATCAGTTTGCGTTTACTTTAGCATGTGGCACAGGGTAAAAGCTCTCAAGGAGAGCTATGAAGAATTCAAATTATCAGTGAAGTTTGTTGATAGGTTTTGTCCTACGTAAATCAGCTGCAGACCATTAAAAATGCACGTGATTTTTGAGCAACATAGAGCAGCAGTTTGTGAACATAAAAGGCACATAAAAGCACTTGCTGAACACAGCAGACATGAATATACTTAAGGTGTTGCTGAAGGTTGAAAGCATTGCATGAAACAGGGCTGCGCAAGTAAGGCATTATCTCCCAGAAAAGGACTACTCCCTTGATGTGTAATAAGTGCTATAGTTGTGTTAGGATGAAACTATCCTTCTGTACTTTTTATTGTATCAGAATCAAAATGAGCGACATCCTGTGTTGTGGTATTGAGTACTTCTAATAGTGTTTTACAGAATCTCTGTTCAAGCAGTATCGATGCTTACAGTTTCAAACTTCATGTTTGTTATTGGTTTGGTATTTAGGAGAAAGCTGCTCCATTTGGCTGATATAATAGAGCTGAAATGATAAAGACAACATTGAGATCAGCCTTCACAGACTACTTTTACTTCAGAAGTGCCAAGTAACTTTGAAGCTAGGGTTTCCTAATCCTAAATTCTGTAGCTTCTTTTAACACTTTTTTTAAAAAGGTGCAGAATACATATGTATCATTTCATGTACCAATCACTGGGGGTTTGGATACAGTAGCTCTAATGAGCTACTCAGTATTTCCTCCACAGGTCTTTGGCCGAAAGACAGCTTACGTCAGCCCTAACCTAAAAACATTCTCACCAGTTCTGAGTTGGTGGTGTGAAAGGAGATTGAGAGGCGTGTGTTTAAGGTGTCCTTCATGGTATGGACTCATTCCCATGTTTTGCAATAATTGTGTTAGATACTGAGACCAATAGATGTTTATCAGCTGTGGCTGGACCTATTAGTCCAGGCAAATAGAAAAGTATGTTTTCTTATCCCCCATTTAGCAAGGGGTTGAGAGAGAATTTGTCTGTGTCTAAGAAAGTAGCACCAAATTTGACAGGAATAACATGATGGAAGCTACTATCAAACTGTGTAAATTAATGTAATGGGTTTAATCTGCACTGAGGAAAGAAGGATTTCTTTGCTTTGCTGCTTTCAAGAACGCAAATTAGGCAAGCACCACCCTTGCCCAGGGGTAGGTGTTGAGCTCAGAAAATGTAGGAGGCATGCTGGAATGGCTACATTCCTACTGTGGTGATTAGCAAGGCTCCTTTGTGATTGTGGGGCTGTACTCAGCTTGCGTAGATACTGGCCTGCCTTCCTTGCATGCCTGGTTTCACAGCCTTAGCAGCCTTGCTAAGAAGGTAAACAAGTCCTGCTCTTATGAAAATGTGTTCTTGCTGTGTGGCCTTCATACCATACTGGTATGAAACTGCTGGTTTTATTCCATCAGAGGTGAGCAAGAGGTACAGTAAGAGCATCAACCTTTGCTCTGAAGATCGAATACACTCCTGAATGACTAAGAACAGACAAGAAGAAACCTTGTAAGTTAAGCAAAGGCAGAAGTGTTTTATTTGTTGTCTTTTAGAAACTGACTTAGCTTTTGAAAGAGACAGGATGGTTACAGATGGAAACTCTGAACTGAAACCACTTTTTAAACTAATGAGGCAGTTAATAAGCACCGTCACTTGCATGAAGGGGAACAACTTGAAAAATGGTAGTGCTCAGTATAGCATCAAGTAAAAAATATGTCTGTTTTTGTGTCACAAGGAGCCAAAGAAAATGCCTTCCTGAGCAAATAGTCTGGAGAGCTGATACTTCGAAATATAAGAGAAAACTTATTTTGGTTTTGTGTCTCTGAGTTGATAAAGCTGAGGAATGTAATAGCCTACGAGGAAGCCCAGACTATGGTTTCAGTTGTATACAGCATGTTATCGTACACAATGTTCTTCTTGTTCCTTGAATGATACAGAATTCTAAACTGGGTAACAAAAGCATGGGAAGTGTGCTTTTACCTGGAAGGTAAAAGGTTTTACCTTCCTTTCACCTGGAAGGAGGTGTATCTTTCTCTTATTTTTGCTGGTTTTGGAATTCAAAAATTAAAATATTCCAGGGTTTTCTTGAGCCCTGGAAAAGAATTCAGTTAATGGAATTGGAAAGAGCTGCTTCTCTTCAGAGAAGAGAGACTTTTAATGAGTCCTGACTACCAGGAACTCTGGAAAACAATCTAGAAACTTTGTTTGCGTATTGGATCTCAACACTATTTTGCACATTAATGATAGGGTGGGTAGCAATTCCTTTTCAGCAGCTATTTTAAGGCTTTATTCAGTCATAATTTCTTAGTTTTAAAATTGTCTCACAGGCTCTCTGTAGCCTCTGCTCCAAGCATTTAATACTAAGTGGTGGCCCCAGACCCACTTAATGTCCTGCAGGGTGGATGAGGGTTATGTTCTTAGGACTGGCTAATTAGCTAGGCTCTAGGAAATTAAATACCACCATCCTCACTGTAGTTGTGGGCAGAGACAATCACTGTCATGCACTATATGCAGAGGATGTGACTGAAGGAGACATCCAATGGGGTTTTCTGTGACATCAGTTAAACTTTTTGAGGTTGTGAACTCTGTGCTGTACTGACCTTCCTATGAGGTATACCTGACTACAGGGTTTCTTCATTATCTTCTCTTCCTTTATATCCAGCCATGAGAAGTTAAGCATAGCCATGCGGTTGAGATTTTTTAAAAGGGGCTTGTGCAGCTCTGCTAGTTCAGAAGGGCTTTGAATTCAGTAACACTTTTATCATGAAAAGGAACTCTTTTTTTAAAATGGGTTGTATCACAAGGCCTTCCCTTCCGTGCAAGCATTCTGTGGCTGCCAGCTGCAAATCTACATGAAGTGTGAATCAAGTTTCAAGACCAAAACCCTCAAAATGTGATTGGCTTAAGTGCATGAGATTTTTTTCTCCCCAAATGTAATGAATTATAGGTGCTTTGTTTCTTTACATCCAAGCCTGCTTCACAAATCCCATGGCAACCACGAGAGAAACATTTACTCTCTTATTCTGTGTGGTACATGGGGTTTACTTGTGATTTCTTGGTTCTTGTACCAGAACCATGAAAAAACAACCTCCAGAGTGGCCAGACTTGGTGAGGTAAAAGCATGTTAGACACTCCTCCTCACTTTTGGTTTTCTTAAGGATCTGCCTTCATGGAAAATGGATGTGACCCGTGCTACATAGCCCTGTCCTGCTATGTAGCATGTAAGATCAAAAGAGGTTTGAAATTGTTCCAGCCTACATGCTCTGATGTAGACCAAAGGCACAACAGTCAGTTCCGTTTGCTGCCTGGCAGACAACAGGGAGGTGAGAAGGAAAAAGTCAGCACAGAGAAAAACACACCACGGAGAAGTGTTCCAGGTGGCTATGGAGAACATAACTGCAGAGCCACTGTGAGGTACTGCCTTTAGCATTGGCTTTCTCAAGACTTTGTCCTGGTCTCTCTCTTATTGTGCTCCTCATTGACCAGTTTTACTCACGAGACCATGAAGAGGCCAAGTGAGCTTCAAAGGATGTTTGTGAGGTTGAACAGGAGCTGAATTCCTTGCAGCCACTGGCTGCAATTCACCCTGTGACATTTCTCTGTGCCTAAATGCCTTTCATCCAGCATAAGACTGTACTCTCCAACAAAATAAATGATGCATGTAAACTATGGAGACATGGTGAAAGTGAATTTTTCTGTTTAAAAGTATAATCACAAATAAATATTATCATTGCTATTTCTTTTAGTCAGTGTGAATAATCCCTCTTGAAATAGTTTTCATGCTATTGAGGAAATACATAGATGTTTTTTATTGCTTTTATCAATCTGCCTCATTCATTTCTTAATGCAAGGCCCTTCCAGAGGGATGGCAATAGCCTTTCTTTTACAACAAAAAGTTTGATTTAGGAGTGCTGCTACCCATTATTGCTACATTGGTGGAGAAATAATAGTTTATGAACTAATATATACCATCCTCCCAAATCATAGATTTAGATAATGGAAAATTCAGTTTAATGCTCTAATAAACCATGGTCTGATATGTACTGTGCCAATTAGTCTAGAAGGTAGATGTGTGTGAAATTTGATATTTTCAGCAACATTTGATACTTCATTTTGAAGTAAATGTAAGAGCCTGGGTAAATGAAAGTATTGCATTTTTTTGTTATAAAATAAATGAGAAATAACAGGTTAGTAAAGAAGTATCTTTTCTGTGTTAAATGTTTGAGCACTTCCTTGTATCCCTGTAAAAGTCAGCCTTCCTGGCATAAGAAGGAGTACGATTTAAATCTATGGGAGGATTGCATTGACAATAAGATAGTACTTGTGTGGTGGTTTAAAACCAGCTGGAAATTAAATTTCAAATAAGCTGCTCCCCTACCCCTGCCCCCTCTGGTCAGAGAGGGACAAAGGCAGACACTATGGGTCGAGATAAAAACAATAGGATGAAAAAAACTAAGAGTAACAGCAACAGTATTAACAAAAGTATGCAGAAGAGAGGGTGATTTAAACAGAGGCAGAGTCCAGAGTGCTGGTCATTGGCAGTTTCTCTGAGGAAGAAACAGAACAAAATGGTACATATTCACCTTTTTTTTCCCCCTAAATGATTTGAGTGGTATAGAATAGCAACCTGGTCACGCCCACTTGGCTCCAAGCTCCACCCACTTCTAGACGCCTGCAAGCAAAACTGAGACAACTTGGAAGAAGGGTGCTTAAATGTGTTGTGTTTGAAGTCTGAGATTTGGTTGAAAACATGCTGAAGTGGGACAATTGTTCTTGTAAGAATGGTGTGCAGTGCCATAAAAGGGTAGCTATGTGAAACAGGAAAATACTTTGCTGTTGAAGCAAGTTTACTTCACTGGGAGGGTTACATTTGTGGAGTTTGTCCAGACAGGAGTGTTGTGTGTAATGTGGCTTTTTAAAAATACCTCAGTACTAATGTAAAGAAGACAGATATGAAGGCTGAGAGGTCTTAGTGATGTGAACAGTCGCGTTTGCCTGCCAGCAAGAGGATGTCTTTCCTGGGTTTGCCCTTGTACTATAAGGGTCAGGTCTAGCAGATCTGTGTGAAGGACCCAGGTCATGTTAATAGGCTGTTGTACTTCTTCAGTTTTTTGGTCTGTAGGTGGGAGGGAGAAATGACCGGTGTCTAGCAGCTCCTGGAAATGAGAAAAGAGAGCCATATAGAGAGGGTTTTGAGGAGACATGTCTGAACAACCTTTGCCCAAATGGGTTTGGGGCAGTGGGTGGAGCTCACTCTGCTCAACACTCTGGTGCTGTGAGACCAGTAAACAACTCTTGACACATCAGGCACGCCTGACCTGCTGTGCTTTGTTGTCCTGGATAAATGCCCCTTTCTGTCCATATGGTGTCTGTTTCTGCACAGAGCTGCACCACCCACTGTCTGGAAACCATTCTTCTAAAATAAATTAAAATACAGCCCAAGACTAGGGAGAATGTTGATAGAGTGCAGAAACAGTTGTTCCTATTAAGTATAGCATCTGTGTTTCTCATATTCAGCTCCTGCATGTAAGAGATCTTTCTGTTGATAACATGGTTGACACTTTTGGGTCTAGGATACCTTCAGAGAAAAGCACTGTGAGTAGTAGAAAACAGCCTCTGCCTTTTCCTAGACGGGGACCTGGACCCTTGAGCAGTACTAGATTGAGAGACATTGCTCCTCTTGCAGTTCCCTGCTGTCTGAAATCCATTCTGCCCTGTGCGCATGAATCCTGTTCTTCGAGAGGTTTCTTGGCTATCCCTAGCCTGGCAGAAGCAGCTGTGGAGATGTGTGATAGTGGCTAACTCAATGAATACAGCCTGCCAAGAGCAGAATTACATCCTTGGAGCCAATGACCATCTCTCCTCAATCCTTCTGACACTTCCACCTCAGTTTTGTAGGCTGCCTGCTCCCCGTGCCAGTTGCTGGATCTAGTGCTGCATACCAAGGACTGATGATTCACATCTTGGCCTTCTTCTGGGAATTTAGCCTTGGTCCTAAGGAGTTAAACTGTCATTTGGGTGGAGCAGTGGAAAGTATGCTCATTAACCATGTTCTATTTAAAATACAAAGCAAATGTAGTGATGGCAAGAGGTGTCAGATGACAGGGACTGAGAATTACTTTTTCTATTCAGAGCCTGAACAGATGCAGGCTGGCTTTCCTTCCCCACCTGCTGGGGTCTTCCGTCACTCTTGGAGGAGTTGGTTGTGCAGAGTATTTCTTTCCTTAGGTGAACACAAAATATAAGAGAAGGCAGCCTTTAGTGAGGTGCATTCCCCAAAATCAGAGCTCTGAGTGATGCTTGTTTTACTAGTATGGATGCAGTAGGTTGAAAAAAAAGTTCAACCTTTAAATGGTTTTGAGGTAAAATAGGAGTTTTCTCTGCTCTCCTACAGATGAGGTACCAAAGCTGTTTATGCATTTCCAAACTGCTTTCAGATTGGGTATCATTTCAGTGGGATTTATTGATGAAATTAAACCTGATTTTTAGACAGTTTTGTGTGTTTCTCAAAAAAGCCCCCAACCCCCCTTATCATTAGGTTTCCAAATCGTCTTGTTTTTTCATTTTCAAAATGGGTAAATAAAAACCTGTGTTGAAGCTGTCACTAGGTGAAAGAGGCTAGTAGTATATAAAGTATTTGCTATTCTTTATAAATGACTGAGTTATTTAAGATCTTAAGAGAATGTGAACATTTTTTTCAGGTATTTGTCTCAATTTAGGGCGGAAATTTTAAAAAATTACTAAAACCTTTGGATAGCATAAAAATCCATTCCCTGCACAGCTCTATGAAATACTCTGAGGCTTGACCTCAGCCTAGTTATGTCTCATAATCTGTCATTTTGTTTTAAACAAAAATGTGAATGTGAGTTTTTAAAAACTAACCAGCTTAAAAATCTGTCTGCTACAGTGATGAGAAGTCATCCCACTTTGTTAGTTGTCCAGGCTTGAGTCCCAAATATTTTAGAAATCAATAAAAATAAAAATAAAATAAAATTAAATTAAAAAAAAAAAAAAAAAAAAAAAAAAAAGAGTGATGGAAAATTCAACCTTTCCTGTAGGCTGTGTCCAGCCTTGGACTAGGCAAGTTCTGTGACCACACATCAGTGCAGCGTTGACAAGGGTGAAAAAGAGGCTGACAGCATATACATATATACATACATATACATATACATATGTATATGCTGTCAGCCACTTTTTCACTATATATATATATATATATATATATATATGGAATATTGGTTTGGTTTTCAGTTTTTTTGCTTTCCCAACAACTGCGATCCACAGTTTCTTGGAAAGAGGAGCTGCCTGGAGCATGGGTGTATAGGCAGGATGTTGAGGAGCAGTAGGGTGTGTAGCAGTGCTTTGAGTCTGCTTGTGTAACCTGCACTTTTTTTTAATTGCCCTTTTAGGATGAAGTTTAATAACTCCTTTTTTCTTCTTTCTTCTGCCCAGGGTTCTTTGCATTTTGAGTGTAGCAACTGCAACCCTTTGTAAACTATCTGCTGGCATAAGTCTCTGGGCAGGGTATAGTTCACAGGTTCATTTGGCCCTGTGTACCAGCATGGTGAGGATTTAAATGGGAGATTTTTTGGGAAGCCTCAGAAAAAAGGCAGCTGTTGTATGAATGGCTGTGGTTTATTCTGGTGCCAGCCACCACTCTGCACCTGTTGGCATTTGAATTATGGTCAGTTTGTGCATAGCAACTCGATAAGACAAGGTAGAATTTTAATAGAACAGGCTGATACCCAGATGGGGATTAAGGCAGTTTCGTGAACACTTAAGGAAGAGAGAGGAGCTACATTTAAGGGCAGGAATGTAACAATACTTCCCTGAGCGATGACTGTTCCCACTGTTGCTGCAGAAGGGGTAGTTGGCCCCTTCTTGCCTGGGGCTGGGTCTATTCCCAGTTACAGAGCATTTCAGGGTGGCTCTAACTTCTGATTGCTCTTTCTAGTTGTCCATAAAGCTGTAAATAGAGACAGCAGGTAGGATGCTTTCCTAACAGTGCTGTTTAGCTGCTACTGAGCAGTACAGAGGAGATTTTGCTGGGAAAAGTGGCTCTGCAAGGTGCCCTGCAGCAGGGCCACCCTGCCTGGTTTTGGGTCTTGCCACCTTTGGAGGTGTTCTGACAACAGATACCAGGTCTTCTTCTCCCAAAAATGTTGTAAATGCTGATGTTGGTGGTAGTGCCCTAATTAATTACTCCTCCTCCCAGACCCCAAACAAAGAATTTTTCATTCAGATCAAGTAGAGTGACCTACTGGAAATGTCTGTATTTGTATTTCTTTTATAAAACTTTATTTTGTGGTATGCAATATACCACAAAATGGAAAATGAACTAACTGCTGAATAGTGCTTTGAGCGGGTTTGAACAGATGGGGAAAAAAAGACTTTATAGCCACAAAGTGACCACAAGGATTTATGGATGCTTTATTTTTCCAAGAAATTACATATTTTCAACGCAAATAACATGGAAAGAGATGGCTGGGATGGATGGACCCTGGATGGTAAGAGTTTATTCCATGAGGTTTGCTTTGGTAAAAGCTCAGGTTTTTTAAATGGAAGTGTAGTGGCCCAAAGGTGATACATGGATGTACTGGTAAAAAGTGGTGGGGTTGGAGTCATATCATCTGGTTCTATGCAGTTTCCATGTTGATGGTGACAGACTGAGGAAGAATTTCAGGCAAATCTTGAGTGCCATCTGGTCTTTCTGAATTTGGCTTGTTCTGGGAAGGAATGGGAAAGTTGTATTTGAAGTCGATGTTGGCTGAAGAAACACTTGCAAAATGACAAACTGAGCCCTTGATTTCTGTTTTGAGGTGTTTGTTTCCTACAGTTGGGAATTTTTATTTCCTTGGATAGAATAACTGACAATTAACATAAGCCCACAATAGTTTGTTTGCATTTTAAAGACAGCTGCTGTTTCGGGGTTTGTTTTTTGTGTTTTTCTTTTTTTTCTTTCTCTGGGAAAAATACTAGCATATAAAGGTTGGGGGTGGGGGGCGGGGGGTTGTTCTTTTTATTTTCCCCTACTTGCTAAATAACTGGATACTTTTGAAGCCCTCTTTTGGCTATTGTTCATGACTGTGACAATATACTTCTTCAGATGATTATTTTGTTTGAAGACCTGTTCTCAGTAGCTCACATGAGTATTCAGGCCACTCTGTCTTAACAGAAATCTACAAATTATTAGAAGGTGTTGCTTTGATTTCAGTTAAAAAAAAAATCTCAATTGTGCTTGTAGGATAAATGTCTCAGGCTGTCAATTTGCGTTGTGTTTGAAAAACCTACTAAACAACGATGAGTTACAGGGCTGTGAACAACAGCCAGGAACCTTCACTCCTGCTGTCTTTGCTTTTGGACAAAAGTCTCATTTTATTATTTTCATATTGTTGGGGAAATGTTGGTGTCATGGTTTTGTAGCCTCTGTTGGCCATGGGTATGTAGAAGCCTTTAAGCATAGCAAGCAGATGAAGTTAAGCGTGCAAATAAGAACAACATAGCATTTGGTACCTGGAGAATTCCTCTTAGACAGACAGGATGTGCTTTACAAATGCTGTGGAAAAATACAGATACGCTAGTTAGAAGGAGCAGCAAATGTTACCTTGGGAAATAACTAAAAAAACCAGCTGTTCATGAGCTGATGGCATTAAAAATGTGTACCTGGTCAGATTTGATCTGATAGGGTGATAGGAAGTTTTAAGTGTTTAATGTTGTACAAATCAAGCTCTCTTCTTGCTGAAGTGTGATAAGACAGTAGCTATTGGATACAATCACTGCAACTGCTCTACATAAAGTCAGAGTCTAGAGATTTGGTATTGACCAAAACAGCCTCCTCTGCTGTGGCTGAATTGAGTCTTTTGCATGGTGTGACTGCAGGATACACATATTGCCACGGTCGTTTTCACACATAAGTCTTTTGACCTAACACAGCTGGAGCTTTGCATGATATGCCTGAGAGGCTAAAAGCCCACTGTAATGAAACTGTAAGAGAGGAGAAATGTAGGGTGGATGTTGAACTCTTGCACCTACCCTCATAGTTGATGCAGCCATTTGAGTCTTCCTGACCTTTCATGAGTTCGTCTACTTCTTCTTCTGTCATCTTCTCACCTGAGAGTGGACAGAACTTGTTTCATTCTTCCACACAGAACTGAGGCTGAAACCTACAGCTTTTCCAAAGGCTTTCCTTATTTTCTGAGATAGTGAAAAAACACCTATATATAACATGAACTTAATTAATTTCAACTTTCTTTAGAAGACAGAGACGTATATGCATAGGGACTCTAGTTATTCCCACAGAGTAAAGAAACTATGCAGGAAATCCTCTACTTTTGTCCATTTGTGTTATGTCGCTGAGATGTACACACTTTTCTCTCTATTCGTCAAATAACACTCACTCGTAATATCTTGCCTGAATTTAGGTGTCATAAGCCTAGCCTTTTCCTTTGGTCTTTAGTAGAAACCCCAAAGCTCTGTTTGCTTTCTTTGTGGATTCACAGTTAGGAAACCCAGAGTCTTGTCTGACTTGGTAGCCTCCTGCTTCTTCGAACTGTTTGGGCTACCTTCCCACCCTCTCTCATGCCTTCAAACAGCAGCAGTGTTTGAGGAGCTTGCAGAGAGGATGATCCCTTACCCAGGGTAGCCAGCACATGACGGAGCTCAGCACCCATGACTGTGCCGTTGCCTTCCTTGTCAAAGACACGCAGACCTTCAACGAAGTCTTCAAAGGTGCCCTGTTCCTTGTTGTTGGCAGCTGCTTGCAGCATGGGCAGGAACTCTTCAAAAGTAATCTTCTTGGCATTCAACTCTGGGAGAAAAAACACCAGTTGCTACATGCTAGACATTTGTATGTGTATTCCTTAGACATATTTGCCTTCAAATGTGGGAGAGCCTCCCCTACCTCATTTTCACAGCTTTTTCTAGCCTTTACTCTAGTCTTTGCCTCAAAAGTTGACAGTTCCTTTGCAGAATCTGGATTCTCTTATCCTGTGAGTTAATTTTCACATACATCTGATTTTTCACATCCTTGCTCCAGGATCCTTCTCACATAGCTTTGTATGCTTGTGTGCATGCTATATTTTTCTTTCAGAAATGTAATTTGCTCTATGAGTTAATCTGTGAAAGGATTTGGAGAGTGAGGGAACTGCAGAATACAGTCAAACAAAAATCTTGAGCCCCAGCAATGGGGAAAAGATAACCAGAGTGGGATGTGGTGATTTAGACAAGCCCCTGAGGTTGCTCACATGTTACTGACCTCTTCAGGGTCTCTTTGATGTGGTGGCAGAGCTTATTAGCAAAAAAATAAATGAATTAAAACTAGGAAAGTACAGTGTGGTGGGTTGCCAATAGTAAATTTGGGCATGTTCACAATGGAGGTTTAAGACCTCCTGAGCTTAGTTCATCTAACCCCTTTCCTCTCATGAACCGAAAGTTATTGCTCGTTTTGCTTTGTTTTGGGGTTTGTTTTTGGTTTTTTTTTGATCAAGGCTGCCAAATAAAATAATCTTTCTATTCTTTCTTCCTTCTTCCTGGATCTTTCCATTGCCAGCCTTCATCTGGGCAGTAGCAAAATATAATAGATGGAAATGTGACAGATATTTTTCATTATACAGTTGTTACAAAACCTATTTTGCTATGTAGCTTATATCAAATTTACTGTCAGTTATTGCTGGAATCACTTCAAGTCCTGGTATGATCTCACCTCCGTGTTCGTCCTCAATGCTTCCTGCTGGTGCCAAAGATTTCTAAGTTGTTGCTCAGAGCTGTCTTTACCAGGCCAGAGGATGTGAATATAATTTAGCTTATTTTAATATGGTTCTGCATGACTGAAATCAGGGATCACCTGCTTCTAGATCCTTATAAAAGGAGGGGACTACATTATTTATCCTTTCTTTTTATCTCTAAAAGGGAGGAAAAGGAAATAAAAAAGGGCTGCAATAATAAATGGCCAATATATGCCTCAGTGTGCCCAGGTTTGTAGGAGCTTTGGAAATACCATTCCAGTCAGCTGAAATATACAGATGGGTTTCCAGTCCTGGGACATGTCTTGGCTTGTGCAGAAATTCTTGCACTGGAAGGACCTGAAGAGCTGAGTATCAGCTGTTAGAAAAGGACTCACAGCTCCCCAAGGAAAAGCTGGGGCACTAATGGACTGTGAGCAACAATGAGTGTGTGTTATGCCTACACTGAGTTGACACCAAAATGGTCCCTACAGAGAACTCCCTATGTCCTAAGGAGAAGGTTTTCCTCTATTCCCCATCAGCATCATTTTCTTCCAAAGAAATTAGTGCAATACCATGTATTGTTGCATAGTCCCCCTCACTCCCCATCAGAGTAAGAGCTCCCCTCTCTCCTGCTGTGACTATTGGTGTTGCCTCATTTCTGTTCCTCAATCTCAAGAAGGGCCCAAAAGACTGTAGGGCACTTACCCTCTTTGCTTGGGTTTCCCAGGATTTTGTTGATTTCTGCATTTGTAGGGTTCTGCCCCAGTGCCCGGATGATATCGCCAACCTGGCTGAGGGTGATCTTGGCGTCACCAGTCCTGTCAAAGAGGAGGAAGGCCTCCTTGAAGTCTGCAAGAGAAGAGCAACATTGAGCCAGGCAGGTCCCTATTGACAAAGATGTGAGCCTGTTGTCTCCTGGCACTGTTCCACTGACTCCAGGGGAGTCAGCCAGGGGAATTTTTGGCCCACAGTCCCAAGAAAAACTCCTCCCCTCTGACATTTCTGTTTCACTATTTTTAAACTTTTATATCTACCTTTCATATCTTTCCTGGTTCTAATAACCATCAATAGCTTTATGATTGACCCTGTAGCTATTTCAAGGACAGGGGGAAGATAAGTTCTCTACCAACATTGTCATTCAGGAGCAGGTTTCTTCACATGATGTAGCAGCAGATGGTAAAAATGTTGTTATCCACTCCACCTTATCTCTCCAGAGAACTGGGACTGTCAAGTGCCTAGCAGTGCAAACCCTCTGCCTGCTTCAGTGGGTTCTGCCTGCAATCCCAGCATCTCAACTGCACAGTGCTAATAGGAAACTAGAAGGTGGATTTCAAATGCTTTTACTGTTGTTTTCCCTTAAAATTGCCTTACAATGGGATTTCTAAACATGTTTGTTCCCTCTTTTTTTCTGTGCTTTGTAGTGTCCCTGCTTCTTGTAGATGAATGCATATTCTGCTTTTCCAGTGGAAGTACTCGTGGTGCTTTTTCCTGTGCATTTCCAGTGTTCTCACTTTGAGACTTCACTTCCTTCAGTGCTGCCAAGTGATCAGTGTTCACTTATTTCCTCTTGTTGGACAAGGCCTTTGAGTACAGGCATTTCTCCTACAAAAATCAGCACAGATAGTTGCCTTCATTGCATTGCCAGCCTTCATCTTCTGTTGTGAAGTTCCGTGTCAATCATATTACTATATTTTATGGCTTTTTTAGAGTCTTTAAATAAAGAACTGTGTCTTTAAAAAAAGAGGATGGGACAAAGGTCAACTGTGTGGGTAAAAAGCTATGTTTGAACTTCATATGCCACAAGCATCTTGGACTGTGCTGTTGATCTCTTCTGCACTGCAGTGTCTGATGATGCTGTGGTTTAGCTCCAAGTAAACCAAGTAAAATGTCTTTTCCTTGGCTGTGATGCACATCCAGCAGCCAGACAGGCTTTGTGTTTTGCAGCCTGTGGAATGTTCATTCTGCTTTGGGGCAGGTTTAGGAGTAAGAAGCCACATTTCGGATCATGTCTTCATTCATCTTGTGCTGGGAACATGTAATGCAGAGGTATTTATGTTTATGCTTTAGTCTTCCTTGTACCATCCTGGTGGAGTTGTTGCTGGCACCCAGTAAAAGTGCTGATACAGAGTGTCAGCCTGCTTGGCTGTAATCTAATACATCTGAAACTAATCCTCTTACTGTCTGATGTGAGACACCTATAACCCTTTGCTGCTAACTCTCTTTCTTTACAGTTTTTATTGCAGGGTATGAAATCATGGCCTTCGGGACTTGTATAGAGCTTCCTGGTATCAGCTCCAGAAGCTGCGATCAGTGGAGCTGTAGTGATTTCTACCATATGATCTAATCTTTCATCTGCTAAATCAATGACCTTTAGCTGCAGAGAAGTATAAAACAATGCCAGTGTGCTAATAGCAAAGCCATCAGGAGAGTTTCTGCATTTTGTAAACCCCATGAAGTTTTATGTTCACTGGGTTCTGAACACAGCTCTCCAGCTTGGAGAAAAGAACTGATTTATTTTTGTCTCTCAGGCGTGCATTTCACTGCAATATATCTTTGCTGTGGGGTTTTTATTTTCAATTTTTTTTTTTAATAGCCAGTCCTAATTTATACCTCTGCTGGAGCAAGCATGTTTAAAATCTTTCTGAGGATGGTACTACACAGCTGCTGGTGCATCAACCTGTGCGATGGAAATAGTTACTGAGGGTGAGCCATCTCTGCTCCAGGGAAATTCTCCCTCTCTCAAGTAGTTTCCATTTCTCTGCTGCTAGGTTCAGTCATTGCAATGTTACAGCAGCTGAATGATCTGAAATACATAGGGAAGCTGTAAGAAATATTTTGCTTCATTATACATGCCAGCAGCTTTGAATCGAGGACATTTTTCCATGAACCCTCCCAATCCTTTTGTAAAAGTTTCAGAATTAAGAAGTAAGGAAGAGTCCAAATGACTTTTTTTGTGACCAAGAGAGTCTGAACTGCAAGAAGAGAATTGTTACCAGTCTCACTTGCTGCACTATACCTCTCCTTATTGCTTTGATGATGTAACTGAGAACAGGCTCATGTTCACAAAGTTTAAGACTCTCTCAAGACCTGTTTCTAGCTATTCCAGTCCCTCTGAATTTCTAGGAAATCCTTGTATCTTCTTTTCGAAACACTTTCTTCAGTCTAATATATGTGCTACTGATTTTTTGACATTTTTAGATGTTACTTAATCTAGCCCAAATGCATCTCTTAGGCTATTTGAAACACTTAAAATTAGATTTTCAGAGCTTCAGTTAGAATTATTGTTCATGTCAGAATTTTTCTAGAAGATTGAAATAAAAAGTTTGGAAGCTGCAAGTTGCTTGTGACTCAAAAAATACAGTGAGATGCTCAAGAACTGCAGCATATCCAGACCATTGTGTAAGCAGCAGTTTACACAGGTCACTTATTTGCTGGCTATTTCCATGCTTAAAGAATATTTTTACAGTAAAACAGCATTTGTTCCTCCCCTTCCACAACACCTCCTGTCAGAAGTTGACATGTAGAACTCTTGCTTCTTCTGTTCACGTGAGAGTGCAAAGTCACTGCAGCTAAGTCAAATTTTCAACCCACTTCCTCCTCCTCTTGTCCTCCTTCTGCCTATTTCCCCTGGGATGGTCAAGTTTAAGACTTATATTCAGCATCCTTGTGAAGAGCCAGAACAGGAGCACAACTGAAAAATGTTCAGTAGGTAGAGACAGCGTATTTCCTCTTTGTACCATGGTATAAACTTCTCAGTTCAGATAGCGTGTAAACAAACATCCAGATAAATTACACGTAGATCTACGGTCACCTTCTTCTTCAGCATAAGTCATCAGCACTGCTCTGAAGTCAATAGTGTGGTGATTTATACCAGATGAAGTCTTAGCTCATTGTTTCATAAAAGTTAATTTCTGAGCCTGTAGCTCTTTTCTGAACCCACATACATGTAAAACACATCAGCTCTCTTGTAACTTACCATCCTGTTGCTCCTTGGAGAACTCGATCTGTTGGAAGGAAATTAATCACAAAAAATAGCTTAGGAAGGGGGGGCTGGGGGACAACCTGTGTGTTTTCTAAAGCATCCAGCTCAATCCATGAGTCATCTTCCAAAAGAGCAAAAATTTGGCCTGTAAAATGTGCAGAAGTAATGCAGATAGCAAAAGAGCTGTTAAGGCTAGTGAATATTTAGCATTTGGTAGCCATTGTGTTCCCCCTCCTGCCCCCTGTTAAAGTTTAACTTTGATTTCACTTACCATTGATTTCATCAGCAGAGAAGGACTGCAGTTGGGGAGAAAAGAGAGAGAAAAAAGAACTAGTACTGCTGAAAATGCACTGAGAGAAAGTAAATAGCGCAAAGTACCTGTGTGCTTTCACTTGTGTCTAATGTAGTTATGCCATAGCAACCTAATCTAGCAACTTCCTGTGTAAAAACCCATCAGCAAGTCTATTCTTAAAGTTTTCAATAAAATCTACGTCCCAAGGAAAGCCAGAGCTATGGCAAGAAGCAACAAAAATTGAAAGTCTCTTAACTAACAAAGAAGTCATTAATTACCATCAGGTCCATTTACTGTTTCAGCATAGATCCATTTTAGTTATACAATTTGAAGTAATATTTTTAAACAAGCAGGGTTCTTTTCATTAACACAGAAATTAAATCAATCCCTTTATGTCTCAAATTAGTTTTTGATGGTACGTTGTTTCATAAAGTACAAATCTATGATATTTGCTTATATAAAAATACAATTTTTCCTCACCACTTTAGGTGGTTGCATTTGATTAAAAAAAGGTTAGGAAATTGTAACCCTTCTGTTGGAAGCTGTGGAAGCTGCACCACTACTGTTGCCTAGTTCGGAACTGGAGGCTAGCTGGAAAACCTTGCATAGTCCTTTAAGTTTAGACAGGAAAACCAAGCAAACCTAAACTGTCTTCTGGACTGTCCTTCCCCCACCCCCCAAGACCTAACATGGGCAAGAAGCCCCATTTACTTATGTAAAATACACTGGCTGGCTGCTAACCATTAGCTTTCCAGTGCACCCACCATGATTGAGTTGGAAATGCAGAGCAGCAGAAAGGCAGAAAGGATTAGCTGAGAGGTCTTGAGAGTGGTCCTGCTTTCCTTGCCTTTCTTCCCCTTATTTATCCGGTAGTGATGACGGCATTGCCTGGATTAGGTGTCAGAAGGAAGAGGTCCCTCCCCTTGGCGAGTTCTTTAGCTTTCTTAGGGCAAAGTGACAGGAGGCTCCATGTCTTGATAGACATCTTATGATGGCTATTTTTAGGAGGCTGTAGAGGGGCAGGGAGTGACAAGCAGTAAGTTTGATTCACGTCAGCACTTTCTGGGTCCATACCATCAGGAGGAGATATTCCTTGTCCAGATCTACCAAGACTTCCTTATAGGGAAGGATTCTATTTCTCCGATAAGCTGTAGAGTCAGTGAGCAAGGAGCATCGAGGGTGAGGAGTGCCACATGTTTGCCCAGCTGGCTGGTTATACACATGGCTTGCAGGATGTATGAGATGCAGCTGAATGGTCCTCATATCTTTGCTGGGCTTTGCTCAACCCCTTACATGGATAATACAGTGCCCAACACTAGAAGAGTAGTTCTGCTCAGGGGGATCGAGTTGTTGACACTGAGCAGAAAAGTTGTCTGTCAACAGAGGTGGTATCCTGTTGTGAAGCTCTTCCTCTGCACTGACCATGTTTTCCAAATTTTTAACATTTTAAAAGGAATAATTATCTGTGTATTTTGGAACCAATTATATTAAGTTAGTGGCTAATGTGTAGATGTACCCTGCAGGGCAGTGGAAAATCTATATTCGTGGTAGCCTGTGATCTCTAGGATACTCTTCCTCTGGGGCTGGGGTTAGGCAGGGCACCAGGGTGCTGTGTTTAGAGCTCACAGGTGTGTGCAGAAGTGGTGCTACTCAGGTGTTTGTGAGGTTGAGGCAAAGGAGAAACTGTGATAGAAGGTAAGGACCCCAAAAGTCTTTGTGAACTGGAAGGATGACTGTTTATGGTGGGGAAAGGGGTACTTACTTTTTGGGTTTTAGGGTGGTCATGGTGGGCCTACAGATAGGGAGCAGGAGGTAGAGGCTGCAGCTGTTTTACTAGAAAAGACCTAGGCCCACCATGTAGCATCCCCCAAGACCAGGTCGAATATCTGAATGGATGTTATGACATGTGAAGGATTAGCAAAATTTGCTCCAAGCTTCTTCCTTTCCCTGTTGCCTCAACCAGATCAAGAATGTCATGAAGCCAGGGTGGGAATAGTTGTGTGACAACAACAGACTCTCAGTTCTGAACTCAAATCCCCCCTTTTGACTTCTATTGCTTGCCTCTGTTAAGCAGTCACTGCTCCTGGTTTTCTAATGATGAGATGTGATTAGTGAGAAAAACTTTCTCCTGTAACTTACTTCGTTACCCTGAAGAGAAGCATAACCTTTGTGATTGTGTATTTCAGTATATTGAGGACTCTGAATGAAAGAATCAAATTCAAGGTGACTTAATTTTACTGGTGTTTCTAAACAGAACAGTCAAATTAAATATATTTGAGATACTAACCTCCTACCTCCTATTTAAAAAAAATAAAGATGCAACTGTGAAGATTTTTCTGAGCTTGCCATTTTAGCTGGAAAAAGCTCTGTTCAAACAAATTATTTGCATTTTTTTAGAAATACCTGGAAATATACTGAGTATGAAAAAAAGCTTCACTGACAATCCTTTGCTTTTGGTTGATTGGTTTGTTGTTGGGTTTTGGTGTTTCTTTTGCTGTTTGTAATCTATTAGCCTGTGGGAACAGGGATGTGTTCCTGATGGTGTAGCCACAATCAGGTGCAGCTGCATAGAAAAGGGACTGGTGTTTTTGCACTGGGTTTGCTGACATAAGTTTAGCACAGTGCAGAGTTCCTGATTCACGCTGGCTGGGGCTGGAAATTGGGCAAGTGAGAAAGGTCATCGAGATCTTTGCCATCACTCCCCATGAATTAATAGATGAGCTTTCAAAGACTTTGGCAGAGCTGAAATGGTGCCTGGGTCAATGTAGAATGTTGCTTTTTGTGGAATTTTCCTTCTGCCCTCAGCATCTTGCTCTGCAGTGCTGGCAACTGGGAATTGTTCCCCTAAAAACAGATCTGAATTTTTTGTTTGTTTGTTTTTTTGTTTGTTTCTTTTTTGTTTTAGGGAAAACTTAGACTCATTTTCTTGAGCAGATAAGTTTTATGTTTGGCTACAACAAAGCTCATCCCAAAAGATGCCAGGCAAAAAATAATTGGAGTGCATTTGTCTTGGGCATAGAAAACAGGTACCTGGATTACTCATCTGGATTAAATGGGCTATCAAATATCTATCAATCGAGAGGGGTCTACACATAATCTAATTATCTTTTGACCATATAAGACTTTGTCTCAGATTTCAGATGAGGAAAAACAAGTGCACCATATCAGCCCTTCATTTTAGTACTGATCCTTGAATAAAATCTCACTAAGATTTTACTGGGGAGGAATATTCTAGCATGGACATGTTGCATTCACTTAAATTAAGAACAGCCCTGCTCTAAGACAATAGGTCTGTTGGGGGGTTAAGGTGTACTTGCTTTCAGTAAGGGCCCCTACAAAATGGCCTAGATGAAAAATATGTCAAATACTCCTTAAAAGAAATTAAAGGTGAGATTTCTGATTCTACAAGGAGCTTTCAGAAAATTCAAAAGGGACAAAGAAATATTTTGCAGTGATCTGATCTTTGTTCTGATCTTGGCAGTGTTCTCTGCATTGTCAGAGGACACTGTGAGTCTTGAGGCTTTAGGGATGATTTTGATATTTCAGGGAGTCCAGTTAAACAAAAATTGAATGCCCGACCCCTAGCAAAAAGAATGAAAGGTTGAAGCAACTGAAACACCTGGGAAAGACCAGAACGCCTTGGATTTTTCTAACTTCATATAGCCCTTATTTATGGGCAGAGTTATTATACAGAAGGCTATCTGTGCCAAAGAAAAAGTTGGTGTGTTTTGAGTTTGGCTTTTTTTTGCTTTGTTCCTTGCATTATCTGTGTCCACCTTCTAGTAATTCTGTTGCTAGAGGCATTTGACCAGGTCCCAGTTATTGGGTGGGGTGGATGGGGTTGTATGTAACTCTTTATCACCAGCTAAACAGAGACCCAATCCACACAAATCCTTACTTCCAAATTATTAACGAAGTTCCTGATTTCCCAAAAATCACTGGTTTATGTGCCTTAGGGCCCCAAGCGTTACAGTATGATGCTGTGCTCACCTCTTTAGGCTGGTGGGTACTGGGAGTGAGTACAGCTGTGCTGAGGGGAAGCTGCCTTCTGCTCACTGTAACTCAGGAAAGGTCTGGACAGGATGAAAAGCCCTGGGAAAGGGTGCTGCTGAGAGTTAAAGCATTAAGCTGCTCCATCTGCTTGTTACCTTTTGGATGAATGACAAGAAGTGAGTCATCTGAGGAGTTTATTAAAGAGTCATCAGATATTTCAAGGCACTGCCTTTAAAAGAGGTTAAAACAAATCAGATATCTTGGAAAATCAGAGAGGATAAAATTTGAGTCTCCTATAATACTCTTGTATATTTAGCCTTCTATGAGGACTAGAGGAATTTTTTCTTTTTTTTTTTTAATGAAGTTAAGCTAGGATTGTGTCTACAGTATGATACCTGCTCACCGTTAATGTCTGCTCCTTGATTAATACAGCTGCACATCTTTTCCAGTAGAGATCACTGAGTGCAGGATTACACAGCTTCCAAACCCCTCTGAGAAGCAGGTTGTCCTTTTCCCATCCCTTGCCTCAGTTACGTAACTTGTGCAATCAATGCCATAGGTTTTAGAGAGGCTGCTTCTCATTTAAGTAAGAATTAACAGCCTGATGGATTTAGATTCCTGTCATGTGAGGCAGAGAAACATTAGCAGAAGAGCTTTTGAGAAACTGAGGTCTGTTTTGAGAACAGAGCTGCCTAGAAATACAATTGCAGAACGAATAAAAACAACCACCATTAATACAGGAGAGAAAATTGCATGTGTGATACTATGAGGTTTGAAATAATAATTAAAAAATATCTCTGAGTTTAAATGACTTGACTGCAGATTAATTTGACTTTTTTCCTAAACATTTTGTGTAACTTTCCAGTTTACAGATTTTTAAAACTTGTAACTTCACAATTGCTTTGCAGCTGTGCAAAAACTTTTGGATGAGCCTTGACGTTTAATTAATGTGCCCTTCTGAAATATCTGGGTGTGATATGCACTCTAGCTGCACTGTTGATCATATCCTTTTAAACACGTTTCATTAGCTTCAGGGGGAAAGTGCCTTCAGCAGTACTCATTTGTAAACATGTTCCTTTTCTAATTGCTTTTGTGCTTGAATGTGTATAATCAAGGGGATACACAAGATATGAGGCTCTGGAGCCCTGCTTTTGCAGGGACTTCTTGTTTTAACATGCGTCCCAGCAGCACTGTTAGAGTGTTAACGTAATTTAAACCCTTGCTACTTGACATTTAAGTGCTCTGTGGTAAACTAGTCAGTTGAAAGTGCTTCTTGGCAGTTGGTATAAGATGTAATAAAGCCTTAGTGAAACAAGGGCAAATTTCCAGGTTGCTTGTTTCATATCTCCTTACAGACAACTTCTTTCTCTGCTTGTCATTGGCTAAATTTGTCACCTTCTTGCTTTATGTAAGATTAACTCAAATATCTTATTACTATGTTTTACAATGTCTCTGTGCTCTGAGGGGGCTTAAAACAGTATTTTAGAAATATTGTGGGGTTGTTTGATGGGAGTAAAGCTCTGCCACGTGACTCCTGTTAACACTTGGAGTTACCCTGTGCACTCTTAAAATGTTATATTTTGTGTAATTTGCTTTAAATTCCGCTGTTTCTACCAAGGTTTGCCATTCACCAGAGCCTCCAAAGGCTATAGGTATTCTTTTTTAAATGCTGCTAAAGCTGTGAATTACTAAGGATGGATCTTGTTTAAAGAAAAAAATCATTATTTTTCAAAAAATTTTTCTGGTTAGCAACATTAAGGAAAAATTTCTACTAATATGTGTGGGTACTCTCTACTTTTGAGGGACTCCTTGCTTAGCAGCAGTTTAGGAAGAAAAGGAGGCAAAGTTCTTCTGAAAACTTTGTAAACAAAACTAAGCTGTGGTTTTTTGTGTGTCGTTTCCAGCAGTGTCCCAAGGGGATGTCTTGGTGCGCAGCAATCTGTTGTCCAAGTTGCCTGTCCTGTGACACTTTTATGCCATGCCTTGCCTGTCCTGTGTTTGTCAGCAGCATGGGTTGTGACATGTCAGTGGCGAGGTTCAGAGAGGCGAGGGCTGTGGCTGGGGCTGTTCCAGGCTGGATCCTGGGTGGTGTTGTGTCACGGGTCAAAGCAGTAGCAGGAAGCTGGTCTGGATGGCATCAGAGAGGCACTTTTACATTTCTTAAGACTGAATTTATATTGACGCTTGTCCCCTTCCTACCTGTACGGACACTTGGGACTGGTGACCTCGTCCAACAGATCACCAGTCCTAGGGAATCCTTCTGGAGTCATAGCTGGAGCTAGATCAGGCATAATTTGAAGACCTGATCCAAAAGTTTCAAGTAAAAACCTGCTGTTTCCTAAAAAACCCCATAGCGCTTCTGAGCAAAGCTACCGTTGACATTCCTGCTCTCACTCCACAGCTTCATGTGGAGTTTGTCTGCAGCACAACAGCTCTCTGAGTGCTTCAGCTGACATTTGCAGTGCTGCTTGCCCTCCAGCCCAGGAGTTTTCTGTCAGTGCATTTTAGTGAGTTTATCTCTCTCTGGTTATATCCAAAGCAATGTCTGTTCAGAGATGATCTACTCAAGTAGGGAATGTAACAAGAAATAACGACACTTGGAGAAATACTTTTTACTGCCCTTAGAGCTCTTCAGTTAAAAGCAGTCACAGGCTTGCTTCCATGCAACAGGCATCGTCATCATGCATCACACAGTTACACAAGATTTTAGCAAGCCTTTACTAGTTGGTAGCTTTTAATTATTTTTCTCCTAAACATTTGGGTGGCTTATCTGCAGTTGGGCATGGTATAATTGATGTCCTGGGATTTCAGTCTTAAAAACACCAGCATAGGAAACCTTGTGTACCCCTGAACCTCACTTCCACTGTGGACACTTGTCCAATCTCTGTCTCTGCTCAAGCGAGGATACTCAGCTGTATCCTTGAAGCAAAGGACCTAACGTGACACCAGATCAGGGCGCTACACATTCAGATCACCACCTGCAGAGCAGAAGCCTGCGAAGCACTGCACTCACCATCTTCAGCATTTGCATCCTAGTTGATTTTACGAGCCTGGGCTCTGTCCAAGGGCTGGTTACTTGTGGTGGGAAGGACTCCTAGATTTCCACTAGGAAACCAATATGCTTTTCTTGTTGGTAATAGGGACTAAGTTATACAGATTTGCGTAATGGGAAGTTTATCCATTTCCCACTGCCTCAGTTGCTAAGCCAAGCATGGGACATCTGCATCATTCATGTTTCATTCCAGTTGTTGCAGACATAGACCCACAGTAGTGTTTTTCATCACTTAAACATTCCTTCTCACTCAAGCTGGTATGGGAGAAGAAGGTTGATAAAACAGATAAACTGTCTTTTTAGGGGTGTACTGGGCCACAGTTTTAACTGCAGAATTCTTGGGGGTCTCTTAAGAAAATTATCTCTATGGTCATTTTGATTTTAGTCATGGTTGGTTCCCATTGGTGGCTCTCAGCTGCATCCATTGCCCTGTTCTCTTCTCAGCTATTATTTAATCTTTAACTTTTGTGCCTATGCAAATCCAAGACGTGTTAGTAATAAAGAAAATTGGAAATATACATTTGGTCTGGAAAGGCTTGTGCAAAGCAGATTGAGTTTTTATGGTGTTCCCTGAGTAGAGGGAAATAGGTCTTCACATTTCCATTTAAAACCAAGTTCTTCGTCTCTGCCTTGACTCTCTTCCTATGGTTGTTATGCTGTAACCCAAACTGAGCCGTAAAAGGGCTGAGTTTAGAGATTTGAGTCTACCAGTTGGGTTCCTGTCACTCAGTTTTATATTCCATAGATGTTGCTCAAAAATAGAACATCTTGTATAAGATGCTGTTGACACTAGCAAATCACCACATATTTGCTCTAATTGGCTTAATTTCAAGAGATGGATAAAGAACAGAAAAGAATGAATGGCCTGTTGCAACTTAATCACAGCTTCTGATGGTGATAGACAAACCTAGCTTGAGTCCTCCTAAGAAAGGAGGAAAAAAGTGCCAAAGTTGCAAAACGTGTATCCCAAAAAGTTCAGAAAACCAGATTCCCTGGAGATAGGCCAAGAAGGGCATCTGAGTGGGGAGATACCACCAAGAGAATCACTACTTGTGTTTGTAAACCACCATATTTGTTTTGGAGACTATTATGACTTCTGATGCCAACTGAGAATGAAGTACACAGCCAAATGTAAGCTGTAAGCCCTGGTTAGGCAACTCTACCCTTACCCACCCCAGCTGTAACAAGGGGCTTGGATGTGTCTTTATAAAAGCTAACAAATCCTCTCTGTGTGTTTACCTGCTGTGTGGCTCCCCAAATCATCCTGGCACTGTAGCCTGACATTCCCAGTCACCTCTCCTGAGTAGCAACCTCTGGCATGGCTGCTAATTCCCTGAGGAGTGAAGCATAGCCCAATTGATCCCCTTCTTTAAAGTGATGTGGGTTTTGTCTCCATGTCTGGTAAATCACTGCAAAGAGCCCCAGGTCAGGACTGTTCATTCAGTCCCAGTCAAAAGCTTAGTTTTAAGTACTCTCTGGTTCCAAAGTTTTGCTGGAAATGGTGCTGTACCTTTTATCATGCTGAGACTTTGGTGGCTGAATGGAAGGACTGAGAAATAATTGAGGGACTTGGCTAAGACTCCAAAAACTTTGATTCCTGACTCTGCCACATATCCTAGGCAAATTACTTATAACATGAAATTGTGTCCCTTCACTGCCTGAACTCTCAAAATGTGAAAAGGGGTAACAACCCATGGGGGCTGGTTGGGACCCAGAAGAAAATATTTTGCCTGATATCTTTCAAAAGAAAGTCTCCCTAAATTCCATGTTCTTCTATCAGTCTGAATATGACAAAACCTGGAGAGTTTTCTCTGTTCTACCAGTGTATATTTCTTGCTGCTATTTCATTTGGATAAAGAAGTGAACTGCAAAGATGCCTCAGAGTGCAATCTGACATTTTTTAGCTGGTAATATATTATTATTTATATGAAGATAGATTAGCTAGGTTCAATGGAGTTCAAAATTCTATTTTCTCCTGGTTAACTGGACATAGAAAGCTATCAAATCCCATTAAGTTATTTAGCAGGAAATTTAGCTTGGCTCCCTATCATCTAGTGCAATGTGAGGCCTAATCTAATTTTCAGACAGTATGCTCAAAACTAGTGGGTTATTCATGTACTCTTCAAAATTCTAAGTATTTCAAAATGTCTTTTTTTTTCCTCTTTTCAATGGCTTCAGCTTCAGTCTTATGAGAAGATACATATTCTTTTAGAAAAATACTGACTACTGATTGGTAAAATTAAAGTAAACTTGGAGAAGTTTCACTAAATGGCTTAACATCTTGATACTATATATATTAAGGTATCTGAAATACAATTCATCATGTATAGGTCCTATTAGTAGTTTTTGTCCTTCTTTTACCCATAATAGGCATGATTCTTTATGTAGAATTCAGCGAATTGGTCCTGGGACCAATCAGCTTGTCAGGTAGGTGCAGAATAACTATTTATAGTGCTACTCAAGAGAAACTAGTCTGTCTCTTCATCTCTTAACTGCTTAGACTCCCTCTCCTCTTTCCTAAGAAAAGAATCTCCTGAAATGGAGGAGTTTTCTTTGAAGGGTCAGGGCAACAGTGAGTGATGTTGGTTGACATGCAAAATCTAAAGACATTATGAGAACAAATGGCAGTGCAGTCAGAGGGAAATGTCCAAAAGACTCTTTCTCTTTGTTGCTTTCAATTTGCAGCAAATTGTGATCAAACATGTAAGGGTGAGAAGAAATCACTTGAAATGTTTCCATCCGTGGCTTTCTTGCTTGTGGTCTCACCAGTGTTTGTTGTACAGTGCAAAAGAAAAAAAAATAGGAAAAACTGCCAAATCTCTCTGTTTTAAACTGTTTTGTTTTGTTTCTTTTAAACGTAAGTCATATTGATCTCAAAGCACATGACCAAAGCGTCATCAGGTGGTTCAAAAATTTGGAAAAGAATTTTAAACTATAAGAGATTGGTTTTAGTACAGCGCTATGAGAAAACATTGTATTTCAAGTTTCAGTAACCACTTTCCTGTCCTCATGTACCTACTTTAGGTGGTTTTTTTTCTTTTTTTTTTTGTTTTGTTTGTTGTTGTTGTTTTTGTGTCATTTTTTTTAAATTTATCTTTACCAAACAAGTGAGACTGGTACCAATTGGGTAAAATGTCTGAGGTCCACACTCCAACATACTTTTGACATCCCCAGGCTTCACTCCTGTGTTAAATCATGCACCATGCCTTACACAATAAAGCTACTAAAATAGTTAAAATCTCAGGCACGTCAGCAAATCTATCAGCTGAGGTTACTCATTCATTTCCTTGCAGTCTCCAAACCAGAACCAAACACATGCAACACTTCACTGCAACTCTTACCCAGGACTCTACTGCCTTTCCCCTGTGGGCCTGTGATCAGCACACACACATTTACCTTGATGCTCTTGAGGTCGATGGTGGGTTCTTTGGGCTTGGCTGGCGCAGGGGCTGGTGCTGGTGCTGGCGCAGGCGCTGGTGCTGCAGCTGCTGCTGGTTTCTTTACGTCCTTCTTTGGTGCCATTTTGTGTTGCTTAAACTGGAAAGTAAAAGTGCCCCTCAAAAAAAAGTTAAAAAAAAAAAACCCAAACAAAAACCACTTAACAAGTGATTCCTGGGAGAGGAGCAATGGTCAGAATGAGCCACAGCCTGTGCCCTGGAGGAGGATCCGATGTGTTAAACTCTGTAAGGGCATATATATATTTCACTTAGTGCCTCATACAGCCCTGACACATGCAGCTGGATTGGACAGCCTGATAATCAAGGGGGATGTCATTCTAGCTAGAGCTATAAATGGAATATAAGAGTTCAGGGCTTTATGAGATCAAGGGACTTTTTTCCCCTTTAAAACCCAATCCACCTCGCCTGTCTTTTTTAAGCATGCAAAGGAGAGGGAAATATAACAAGCCCAGTTTCATATTTGCCGTTGATCTGAAATTTGGGCATGGATTGAATGGTCCTTTTCCTCCTCAGAATTTTAGTTCTGCTTAAGTAATAAATCTTCTTTCTTTCCTTCCCTCCTGGCCCCTTTTCCCCCATGCCTGTGTAGTACTCCAGGAGGATTCAGTTTCAAATAGTAATTTTGACTTTCGTGGCTGGGGGGATCATAATTTTGCAACCCCATTTGCCTCTCTCTCTACAGCCCCTCTCTCCTCCTCTGCTTCCTTTTTGTTCAAGGAAGTGTTGCTCAAGCAAAGGCTCTGGGTGTTTAAAAATAAAGCAGACAAATACGGAAAACACCACAGAACCTTCAGCCAAGGCATCTCTCCCTGACCTGACCTCGGGTGTCTCTCAGCTGTTCTTACTATTCCTTTCCATCACATTAAGACTGTGTTTAAAATTGAAAATTGCTTCCTTTAATCTTCTTTTTCCTCTCCTAGGGATAAGCTGTGCCCTAATAGAGTGGAGATCAGCTGAATGTTGTCTTCCCATACTGAAAGGTATGTATTGTTTGTAATGTATTTATTATTGGAAACTAGCCATCAGGCAATGGAGGCACTTCTGTTTTCACCTTGTTTGCCTGCCATCCTGTGACCCTTGTTTATCTTTCTACCCCTCAGTCTCCTGATGGATGTCCCTGCTCTCCATGCTCTCCAAGAGACGCAGCTTTCAGAAGATGGCTTTTGTGTTTTCACTAGACTTTTTCCATGATAGCAAAACACCTTCTAACTCTTTCAGACTTGATGGTTTCCCTGAGTCCATATGATTGAGATTTTCCACAGAAGAATCCAGGAGTGCTGATTGTTCCTCCCTTGTTTAGAAATCCCTCTCATATTTACTCTGAAGATTCCTGAAGTTTTGTGCTAGTAAGTGCAGGGCTTTTGATGGGGCCCATGTTTCTGTCTCATGAACTATACTGTAGAGTGTTCCATACTCAGAAGTTAAAAGCTTGAAGGCCCAGACATCCAAAATTTGGCAGGATATCCAAGCACTTGCATTTTAGATTAACGTGTTTTAAGGAAGGTAAACTTACCAAAATATGCACACCAAGAAGAGGGATGGAGAGTGGCAAAAGGTGTAGTTTTATGTAGGATCACGCTCACATGTCTTCTTTGCTACAGCCCATGACCTTGAGCAAGGCACTTGTTGGAAGTTGAGTCATCACTTTTGAATCAGTAGACCTATACTGATGAAGCCTTGGCTCAGTCTCTGCTTTAGGGACCACAGATCAGGAAGGACTTTATTTCCTATTTCTCTGCCTTTAGTCTAGAGCCTGTGATATATGAGCTCTGCTGGCTGCCTCCAAGGTGCTTTATGGAGGGATTCCTGCTCTGCTAGACTGTCTGGGAAGGTGGTAGCATGGACTCTCTGCACTGCTGCTGATTAGCAGGAGCCTGTGGACTGTCATCCCCAAGGGGCCTGATGAGGGCATCTCCAGTGATTCTGATGTTTTACACTGCACAAACCAAACCTCAGTGAATCCATCAGTAGAATGAATCCTGGAGGTGTAACTTGGATGGAAATAGCGTAAACCAATTTTTATGAATCCCTACATCTGTGAGAAATATCATTGCAAGAAAGAATTGGTAATGATCTAATAATTTCTATGATCACCTGTGATTTGCAATGAAATAAGCCTGAAAGCCACCACCAAATATATTTTTCAAGGAAGAAAGGATTTCAGGAATGAAGAACAAACTTAGTGTTGTTTTTTCACAATCGTGGCCTGTGTAAGAATGCAGATGTGTCTAGATCTGCTTCATTCTGCCAGTAAAGGTGGTTTTGTGAGGTGCTGACCCAAAATAATTGTATATTGATTGGATGAGAAGATAAAACAGGTATGGAAGAGGACGATAGCAGGTCCTTATTTCAATTGCTGGGTAAAGGATTTGGATCAAGTCAGTTCTCTGGTGCTGGGATAGAACACCACAGGTTTATCTGCCTGGCAATCTTGGATGTGTCCCAAGACATCTCTGGGAACATGTCAGGTATGTCCTTGGGGAGCAAAGTCATTCCAGGTGATGCAGAGATGTGTACCTGTGGCATGAAGCTGTGTCAGGAGAGGACTGGGTTAGATATCAGGAAAATGATTTTCATTCAGAGGGTGGTCAAGCACTGGAACAGGCTCCCCAGGGTAGTGGTCACAGCACCAAGCCTGACAGAGCTCCAGAAATGTTTGGTCAGTGCTGTCAGGCACAGGGTGTTATTCTTGGGGCTGTCCTGTGAAGGGCCAGCAGTTGGACTCAATGATCCTTGTGGGTCTCTTTCAACTCAGGATATTCTGTGATTCTGTGGTCTTGCATGGGAGGTTTGCAGTTCTCTGGTAGTGCTATGCTATCTTGAAGCCTAGGCTGTGGGTTCCAGGGGCTGCAGCAGGAAGGCTCCTCTTTCACTTTTAGCAGCCACTTTTTGCAAGCAGGATTGCCAGAGTAAAATCCAGGCTCTCCCTTGTGCTTGCTAGGACTTGCTGAGATCCATGTTCAAGGGAAGGCAGCAGCAGCTGGGAATGAGAATTCATAGGCACCTGCCTTGTTGGGTGCACAGCTCCTGGGCAGTGCATGGATGCTTCTCTCATGCAAAAAGATTCATGTTGAGGGGAAAGAACAGTGATGGAGCTTCAGGTTTCTCAAGGGCCCAGAAAATTCAGTAGTGAGAAAGGTATTGGTTGGAAGCCATGTCCTGTTTGCCCTGCTACTCACTGACACAAGGGGCAGCTTGCTTGGGGCTTGCCTGGTTTTTATTGGTTTAATTGATGAGGATGTGGTTCTGGCCAATGCAAAACTTTTATGCATTTGGGCTGGATTTAGTTGAACTAACATAAGGGAAGTGTGTTTTATGTCCAGATCATTGAAGTGATTCATTCTGAAACTTCTGAAGTGGAATATGTTCCTTGTGTCAGGCTAAAGTCACAGGGAGGTGGTATCAATTGCAGCACCAGAATGGAAATGGGAATACCTGTATTGGGCTGCACTCCCTGTGTGTTTACTCTGAGACTCCTGTCTTTCTGCTCAGTTTTAAAAGGAGAGCTCTGTTTTGGGCTTCCTGTAGCCCAGGGAGTCAGGCCCTTCTTCAGGAGGAGGGAGCGAATGGCTTAAATTCATACTATGAAGTAGAAGACAAGATCCCCTATATTTCAGCAAGCCCTGGAGTTGTTGGAAGAAAAGGTGAGTGCTGCTGCTTCTGTGCTGTTTCATAATGAACTCCCTTTGAGACTTTTGCCTTTTGCTGTCTAAAATCCCTGAAAATGCAATTAACTTCCTAATTGTTTAGTGGAATTGTTGATGAGGTCACAGCAGGATACCAGATCAAGTACCAGGGGAAATGTTGGTTGCTCAGACAGCTCTGATGGGAGTTTGCTTTCAGGCGAGGTGTGAGAATATAGCCTGTTTACAAATACCTAAGTACAGTCAGCATATTCCACTCTTTTCCTGGAGACTTTCTTCTGTCCCATGCACACTTACTTGCTACAATTTCAGCTATTGTGTTTTCTCCTTCCTATGATCAACTCCTATCTGACACCTGTTGCTGTTAAATATTTGCTGTGTTCCTCTTCTGAAGGCTGGGTAGCTGCAATGTCAGCAGGAAAAATTACAAGTGTACATGCACCACCTGGCAAGCAGAAATCTCTGAGAAAGATTGCTGTGGTCTGGAGCTGTCCCCTGGTACAAACACATATTTTATTCAGCCCATAAGTGAGAAGTGGTCTCGTTTTCTAATGTAAATACAGGGATACTCAAGGAGGAGCCTGCTGACCACAAACAAGGGAGGTTCAGTGAAATTTAAAACTAATACATGCAAATGGTGGTTTTTCCAACACCAGTTTAATTGTACACCTTGGAAGATTGTTTGAAGCCAAGAACCTAATAAGATCCAGGAAGGAACTCAGTATTTAGGCAGTTATCAGGAGTATATGACTTACCATAATCCACAACAGATTTGGAAAGAATATATAATCCATTTTACTGTGCTTGAGCAGTTCTTGAACTGATGGAGACTGGGTGCATTTTTCCACACCAAGATGCTGCAGAGCTCCTTGTGCTCTCTTCAATATGTAATTTTTGCCATGTTTGAGAGGCACAGCTTGTCTGGTTTGATTCTTGCCTGTTTCATCAAAGGTCTAAGTATTAAGCCAGGGATCCACTTCCAGCAAACTTTGAGGTCTCAGCTTTAGCTGCAATGCTGGCTGTGTGCCACAGAGTGCCTAATTAATCTGCTAATGATTTGGCTTTTCAGTGGTCACAGCATGAAAGACAACTTTCAACAAAATAGCAAAGTCTTTTGCTATCCAAGGTGCTCAGAGCTGCAGAACCTCCTGATGAGCTGTAGACATTTGTGTAGAAGAGAGTGAAGCCCGAAAAATTGCCTGGTCAGCATGTTTTATGGATCTTGGTCTTAGGACCCTGTCAGGAAGGTGGTCAGGGAGCAGGGTACAGCATGGGAGGAGATCTGGAACTGACTGCAGGGGTGTCACCAGCAGTCAGGAGTGGCCCCATGGGATTTGCAGGTGGTGGGAAATAGGGCAGTGATGGGTGAACACTGGACACAGCTTTATATAATGGCACAAAGATTGGATTACATGGACAAATGAAGGGCTCTGTTGGCTGGAGAGAAGATTTGTCTCTTGACTCCTTTAAGTGCTGCGTAAGGTGTTGCTAGCCTGAATGCAGCCAGGGGCACGTAGCAGTCACAGGGCAGTGTAGGCTGAAGTCAAACCTTGCTGAAGGAGCAGGCAAAGGAATGAGCATCTAAAGAAGGGGAAAGAAGGCACCAACTGGTGTGCCACATATAGCACACGGCTGACTTAGCACTTGTGCCACGTTGTCCTTCTGCTCAAGGTTTTCTAATTCTGTCCCAGACGATGTCAGTGTCCCTCAGCAACTGGCAGCAGCACATACAAGGCATTCCCTGGAGAGCCGAGGAGTGTCTCAGTCAGCCCCCGCCTTGCCCCAGGAGGGCTGCCTGAGGGGGGAGCAGTTCCCTGAAGGTGTGTCTGCTTCTCAGCCTTGCCTGGATGACTTGGGGGCTCCCTTCAACCTCATCTTTGGGAAGCTCACCTTCCTCATGCCATTATTCCCTGTGGAAGAAAGTGTCACCGAAGAGCTCTTTGCAGTTTGCTTTCCACTGTCCTGTAAAGTTTCCAGTTATTTTTTTGGCACCTTGGTTTCCTCGTCATGAGCACCAGTTTATAGATCACTGAGCAACCAGGCTCTGAAATGAAAGTGCCTGGCTAAATGTACCAACAGTATGCATGAACAGAAGGCGATGGAGGCAGAAAGTGTGCATTGAATCCCACCAGGCAGGACTCTCTACCAAGGACAGCACTAGCTGGCAGGCCTGGAGGGGTACTACGTAGTTAGAAACATAACCATTAGGCACTGGATCAGATGTTAAATTCTGCGTGCTCTCTCACACTGAGCAAGATAAAATCCCCTTGGTGCTGCTTTGGGAAATTGGGATTCCTGTGTCTTCAGAGCTCCACAGCCTGTGTGTGAGCTGCAGAGATTCCCTTGCCTTTTCCTTCCTCTCTTTTCCCAGGAGCATACAGCAGAGGATTTAAATTACTGCCATTTAGAATGATCTGTCTTTCTCGGGTCCCCTTTTAATCTACTAGGAGATGGAGTGACTTCAGGCTTGGAAAGGGCATTGAAAGATAGCTCAGCATCTGGCCCGGACTCCCCACATACCTGCATTGCCTGGAAGGTTTCGTTATGACTTATGGGGCATCAGCCTCTTTCACTTTTTTCTTCTCCCTCTCACTTTTGACACAAAGTGCTCCAGGTCTTGAGTCAGACCAGGAACCAAAGGACTAACTGGCTTAATGTGATGTGGTTTAAGTTTTGCTGATTTCTGTTAGGGATCAACCAGGCTTGAAATTTAAC
This sequence comes from Corvus cornix cornix, assembly GCF_000738735.6. Classification (NCBI taxonomy): domain Eukaryota; kingdom Metazoa; phylum Chordata; class Aves; order Passeriformes; family Corvidae; genus Corvus; species Corvus cornix. The sequence goes on from NC_046337.1 coordinate 34,935,309, forward strand.
AGAACTCAAAGGTCTTACCTGTTTTTGGGAAATCTGGTGCTATCACAATCTAGACCTCTTTTTCTCTTCAGTCATTATTAAGACTTCTCAATGAGGTATGGATATCTTTCAAGACCTGGAGCTTGGAGATATGAGCATCATTCTCGGAAATCCTATATTCTCTGTCCCTGTCACTGGAATCCTGTCTTTGCCAAGCACACAGTCTGCATTTGCTTAAATACTGCTAAAAGCCCAGACATTCCAAAATGTGTTTAATACACTGGACCACCCTGTTGTTGAATTACCTGCATGATTCTTGCTGTTGTGTTAGAATTTAAGTGGTATGTACCTCAGTCGTATGCAAACCTTGAGACAGCCCAGCAAGAATGAAGACATAGGAACCAAAATTTTTCAACTATTTCCATGTTTAGCAGTAAGTACTTTGGATTTATGAAACCTGTGTAGGTTTCACATAATACTTGTGCATTTTGAATCATATCCATGGAGATGATTGTCTTGGGGAGAGGTGGCCATACCTACATTATCATACGATCAATCACATTATACATATCTCAGAAAGCTGTTTTAAGAATGTAAGTAGCATTGTCAAAGCTTATTAAGCCCTGACAGAGTCGCCACAAATATCTAGGATTTACCTGTGCCACAGTTGTCTGAGACGACACAAATGAACATAAAGCATTTGATGAGCTCCTCTTTTCTCATGAATCACTATGATAATATTTCTAAGCACCCTGTGTAAAAAGTGTCTGTATGCAGAGAAGTGACATGGAAAGATGGAGCTGACAGTTTGGGATGTTTGGGAGTTTGAGGTTATTGTGTCTGGCGGCAGTGTTCCCTCTGGCACTCCCAGATGTCGCATCCCTCTATAATTGATGCTGTACCTTTGGTCCAGCCTCCCAGCCATCCCAACTCAATGGTCTCTCTGAACTTATATTCTTCTGTACCATTAACAGGTGCTTTCTGGTGGCACTGTATCCTTTTATCGCAGCAGGAAGTTCATTCCCAGTGCTGAGCCCATGGCTGGAGAGGTGTCTTCCACCCAGCAGGCAAAGGAGGCTGCAGGCAGGGCCTGGCAGGGTTTTCTTGTACTTCTCCAACCAGTCAGGGGTAAAGAGCCTCCTTTTAGAAATGTCACAAGATGACAATGTGTGTCTCTTAATGCTTTTAGTGGGAGAGGGGAGACTCAGCAACCAGTCGTGCTGCAGTCCAAGGTGAGAGAGCACGCAGTGAACTTCCTTTTTTCAAGGAGACAGGAAGGTCACTGCAGCCAGTGATACAATGGATAAACCTGGCCAAGCTGTTTAAAACTAGCTGGGATGGAGCTTGGCTACCTGTGCTCTGCTCTTAATGTTGTATGTTCTCTCTGTGTGTGAAAACAAACTTGTTGAAGGACTGCAAAATCTTCCCATTGAAGCTGCTCCTCAGTGCAAGTCTGTTTTTTGGGGAGCAGTGATGTAGATGTAAGAAATGTCTCTCCTTCAGGGTCTGTCAAGAAGCTATGCTGGCTCTAAATAGACTGCTGCTGCTGCGCTCCTAATTTAGCTGTAGGGAGGCAAGTGACATGGTGATGCTCAAGAATGTCACTTTGCTTCTTGTGTGACCTATGAGATCAGAGGTTGTTAGGAGATACACAGTTACTCCTGCAGAAGGTGCTGCTGGATACAGGAGGTGGAAATCCTGTGGGATTGGGCAAGATGTCAAAACACAAGGGATGAAGGACCCTCTGGGAAGGTCTCTGGCTATAGGGAGTGAGTGAACACCTTGAACACCCTACAAAAGCTTTGTTTGTGCCTGGAGTTTGGCAGCTGGTGCAAGATGCCTATGCCTCTGCCTGAAGCCCTTGCAATTATTATCTCTAAAGCTGCAATTTCATATAAGACACTTGTAATCAGGTGTTTAGTGGTCTCTTAGAGTGCAATATAAACAAGGCTTATATCTCAGCCCCTTCTGTTTGAATAGCTAGCCCTGAGAGCCTTTCTTCTGCTTGTTAAACTTTCGTCAGTCAGATGTTTGCAATATGAGATGCTTCACAGATGCCAGAAAAAGGCTGATGACATACTTTAGAAGACTGTTACTCCCAAAGGTAGTTCAAAAATGCCTGTTATTGTTATCGAATACTTTCTCTCAAACTCATCATCTCAAGCAACTCCATTAGGCTGATAGAACTGCAACAGCTGGCTGTGGGTTGCTTTGAGTGTACGTACAGGTTTTTTAACACTTTGCTTAGAAGGTTATTTCTACCTTTTTGCTTGAGAAATATTGGATCCTAGAAGTGGGAACAGTAAGTGCAGCTGGACCCTAAGTGCCAAAGCTGATCTGGGTGATTGTTTATAGCAAAGACAATTCAAGTCACAGTGGGAAGGAAATACAGTGGAAGGCAGCTTCATTTCTGCAGTTCTGGGGGTTGTAAAATAGGAGGGAGATTGGGTCCTGACAGGTTATGCTGCATGAAAGAGTTGTCTAACACAAAACCCAATGTCATGAATTCTTTAAATTTGTTGTACTGCAGTGAACACAAGCCAGTGCATCCCCTTCAGAATCTGTTGTGAAATCGTTTCATGCGTGTTCATTTTTGATTTGTCCTTGTGAATGTTACATACAGGTAACGACTGATTACGTTCTTTTATTAATTCTTATTGTGTTTAAGTGAGTTGGCAGGGACAAAGGAAATTGCTTAGATTTAAATTGCAAGCTTTTGGGGGCTTAGTATTTGTATAGCAGTTTTAAAAGATATCATCTCCTAGTTTCAATGCTGTTCCCTGCAATGAGTGTGCAGGTTTCTTATTACAGTAAAATCATCTTGAGATAATTGGGGGATGTGAGAATCAAGGCATCTGGGAATGTGGCTGTGGCTATCTAACCTTTCCCTTGTTGGATGTGTCTCCCAAAGGATGGGAAGTAATGTAGTGTTAATAGCCTCCTGCCAGTGCCTTTCCTCCTTCTTCCTGAGTTGAATGTCAGTTTAACACAGCCTTTATAAGGGTACCTTGGAGTGGGGGGCTGTTCTTCGTTTAATAATGTCATAATAACCAGCCTGAGAGGTGTGAGGTTGGAATATAGCATTTGTGCCTGCTGCTGTTGGAGATACCTGTCTCCCATTTGTGGTTTTTATGATCTGAAAGGAATTGAGACTCTCAGTCTCTTGTAAAATTAGATGGAGCTTATGTTTCTTCAGAGCATCACTGTAATCTCTGCCATTTTCTCTTTGCATCTCTTTTTTCTTTTTCTTTTCTGTTTTTTTTTCTTTTCTGTTTTTTAACCTTCTTGCAGTTCCCATTTTGTTGCCATTATGGAAGCAGAATTTTTATCTATCCTTTTCAAAGGTGCAATTTCTAAAAAGATTTGTCTAGTGTTTTTATAATTTTAGCAGTAATTAAAAAACCCTAATCAACTCTGTCTGCTGTGGGTTTTAACACTTAATACAAGTGTGCTGATAATGCTGGGTAGCATGTTTGCTTCTCTGTCTGAGGGTGGTGAATGCTAAAAAGCACCTTGCCCCCACTCCCAGTGCATTTCATTTAGCAGATCTGCTTGCTTCACAGTAGCGTTCAAAACTGACATTCCTCAATTCCTAATCAACTTGACAAGTCCCACAGTCCTTTACTTTCAAAAGGAAGGAGAAACCTGAAGACACAGCACAGTTGTGAACCCTCGCTCTTGTGGTCTGCTGCTGGGAGGAGGAGCAGTGTGTTTGCTGCAGAGGGATTAAACAGCTGAAGAAAATAGTCCAGTAGAAAGTGGCAGCGGCAGCTCCTGGGAGAAGACGACATCTGCCAGGAGGAATGTGTTGTAGGCAGCTTCAGGCACTGAGGATTTTTTTTCCCTCTGGCACAAACCTGCTTTTCCTGTCAGCCTTTGCTCAGTAATGAGGATGGTAATTGTTATTTATTGGACAAGGATTTCAGCAGTCAAAAGTGATTTTGAGAGACTTAGTCTTGGGTTTTCAGAAAGTGATGCACACTCTCCTCTCAAAAAAAGCCAAACCACCCTGTGGCCTCCTGGCACGGATTTTTAAGCTGAATGTCCTCCAAATCAAGGTGTCTCAACTCACTTCATTTTGGAAATCAGTTACTACAGGTGAATTTCTAAAGAGCAAGTGATGGCTAAGTCTGTTTCTAATAATGTCTCTGGAACCACAAAAACATGTGTTATGCTGTACATTGTGTGTTGCATGATTAGGATTTAAACTAAAGAGGAAAAGATCCTAATGGGAAATGGTGGTAAGAGGAGGACACAAGCAGACACAAATACAGGCAGGCAGTCTGGTAAGTGGGTTCAAGGCATAGGAAGAGCTAGGAAAATGTGTAAACACGGAATTTTGGTACCTTGTACCTTGAAATGTTATCATCTGCAAATACTGGGATGTTGAATTGATGGGAACAGTTAAACAAGGGTCTGGCACAACATTTTCTGTTCTGAGTTTTGGGAGCAATTCAAGTCTGCACAGCGGCCAGATCATGGGTCCTGAATCCCCATCCCATGAGACAGAAGAAGATGCTCGACCCCTCTGGAAAGCAAAGATATGGGGAATTTCATTACTTCCAGTTCACTTTAAGAAGCTCACAGTTCAGTTTGTTTTCCAGTTCCCTGTTCCAGGGTTTGAAAAGTCTTCTAGTATGCCTGTTTTTTTTCTTAATTCATTTAGTCCCAGCTGGAGGATGGTGCTTTTCACCTTTCTATGGCCATTGCAAACTGCCAGTTGGATTTTTGTGTGTTGTCTTTTCTTCCAGCCCTAAATTTGTGCCCATGAAAGCCTTCTAGCCCTGTGTCATATCTAAAGGTTGTGTCCAGTGATTTAGCTGGAGCTGAAGAAAATGTGCCCAACAGCTGTCGGGCTCTTGGGGTGCCTGACCTGCTGTAGAACAGATGGCCAAGAGATCCTTGCTGTTTTTAACAGCTCTCTGAGACTCTTGGCCAGTCTTTGTGGTACCCTTAACTGTAACTCAGTTTTCACAAAGGCAAATGACCTTTGCAGCAGTTAAGTAAAGCGTCTCAAACTTTCATGGTCCTTTTAAGGAGCTAGTGACAGTTTCTGTGCTGGTGGGCTGTGCATTCCTTGGGTTCATACGGCATGGCCTTGCATGTGTGCAAAGGACATCCAAACAAATACTCAGCCTAGTTCTTTGTGACCTACCTTCACACAGCACATCTCCTGCAAGCTTCCAGGGCTGGGCATTGCTGGCTGGGAGCAGTGAGGTTTTCTGCCCAACTTTCCCCCTCTGGCTGAACTGGCAGGTCTGGCCAGAGGCAAGATGAGAATTCTGCAAAGGCTAAAGGGCCGGCAGCTATCTGAGACATGGGATGCTACCTTCTTCCTGATCACTGTGAATCCAGCCAGAGCTCATGTTCGTGCCGTGGCAATACTTTCCCGACTCTGAAGTACAGGGAATAATCAATGGCAGAGCATGATGATAATTGTTTAATCAGGTGAGAAATTATTCACATGTTTCTTCATCTGAGAAATGAAGTGCTTCTGTGAAGACCTTTCATTTCCCAGACTCTCTTTCACAAGACTCAGAAGGACATAATATTGTAGCTGTGGAATTAATTTTGCATTGCTTTGTTCTATATTTGTGTATTTGGAGTTTTAGGTACTGATTTCTTCCTCAGTATCTTTTGAGCATTTTCTAAGTGCAGTAAAAATGCTCCTCTTTGTAGTGTTGATGCCATGAAGATTTTTTGCCTTTTCTTTTATAGCCCTATTATACTTTTTTACAACTTCTGTATTCTTAGTGCTTTTTGCCTACATTCTTGGACTTGTTTGTCAAGCTAAGAGACTAAACATTTTAGAAGCTTCGTAGCTAGGGATCAGTGTGCCCCAGACCCCAGGGTCCTCTCCACGACACATTCTGTAAACTAAGATAGAACCATCCAGGGGAAGGTTCCTTGGGGAGGGGGTCTCACTTGAGCCTCTCGTTGGGGAATCTTTGATAGATATGCTAATTAGTAAGATCTATAATGTTATACCCGATCTTTTGGGGGAGGGCATTTGGCGTGGTGCATTTCGATGCATATGACCTGGACGTGTGCACCTAAGGATCCTTAAAATAAATACCAAGGTAAAATCCCTTTTTCCCTTCTAACCGTGTATGACTCTTGATTTTAAGACCAGGAAAAGGCATCAGTTGCTGGCGACCATGAAGGGACCCTAAAGACCTTGAAACTCGCAGTCTTGGGTTGGAACACATCTTGCTTTGCCCCTCTCTTTGCCGGCAAATTACAGAGGGGCCGGAGCCACTGTCTAAGACTGTGACCAGGACTTTAGGACCCAGCATGGAAAGGCAGAAGCATGGAAAGAGAGGTGAGTGAAAAGGGGATCGATATTATCGAGATTGCGCTAGCACTAGAGAAGGAGATCTCAGAGGGGGTTGGAAAGATTGGGGCACAGAAGCCCACAAAAGGGGAAAGCTTAAACTTTTTCCTGCAAAGTGTGGAAAGGAGGGGACGCCCTCCGTGGAGTCCACAGGAGCCCAGAGGCTGCACCCTATGCAGCTGCAGGAGTGGCTCAGAAGTTGGTTGGTTGGTTGGGATGTTGGGAAACTGTGGGTTTGAATCCTGTTGAGACCAGATTTTCACGCGTGCACATTTACTGTTTGCTGAAACTAGTTGCTTTTTAGTATTTTAAAGTGCTGTTTTGAAGTGTTTGTGTAGTAACCTAGATAAACTGCCCGGGAAGTTGGAATTCTGAGGCCAGATTGCAGGCTGAATTCTGGAGTTAAAAGCTTCCCTCTGGCAGAGTTTTTCTGTCCGTGAGCAAACATGGGTGGTGTTTTTTCAGATGAAAATGAAAAAATCCCTTCTAACAGCCCATTGGAATTGATAATAAAACACTGGAGATGGCTGACAGGGCGAAAAACTACTTTGGACAGCTGAGAATTGATCAGACTGTCCACACGGGTTTGGCTGACTTTAAAATTAAGTCAAGGAAATCGTCCTCGCTATGGGAGTTTGGAAAGTGACATCATTACTGACCTGATGGTAGAATTGAGATCATTACATAGGTTTGATGAGCTAAGATATGCAGAACTTTTTACTGTGTATCTGAACAGGGAAGAAGCATATGTAGTAGACAAAAGTAATATGGAAATGACTTTGAGGAGGAGAAAGGGAAAGAAAAAGCCGCAACAAGCTAGCTTGTATAATAATACGGACAGAGAAATCGATATGACAGATCTAGATATCATGGCCCCCCAGCTTTGCGCGATGGGGAGGGGTCTCCGCACCCTGTTCAACCACCAGGGCAGCCCGCACAGGTGGGGGTGGGGGGGAGGTGGAGGGACAGTGGCTCCGCCGTCGCCGCCGTCGCCTCCCCTGCCTCCGCCACTGTCCGAGCGGGGGCAGGGGAGGGAGCGAGCGGCCAGCTCCAAGTCAGAGGAGCGGCGTGGAGCCTCCCCCGCCCCAGCTTCGTCAGGGGCGGAGGGCGGGCACAGAGGTGGGAGAGATGCAGGTATGCCACCACCCCCTGACAGCTCCAGAGGCAGAGACGGGGAAGGGGGAGGGGAAGGGGCAGGCTGGCCACCTTTCCCCGAGTACCCCGAACACGGAAGTGAAGGCAGAAATGGACACGGGCAATTGCGGCGGCATTCCCCGGTACGGAGAACCGCAAGTTTCCAGCCAGAGACAGGAGGAGCCGCTCGCTCTCCCCACCCTGCGGCGCGGCCAACATTAAAGCTGAGGGCAGACGGGATGGCCCCGACCCAGGCGGCTCTTGCAGAGAACTAGGGACGGGAGACCTGCTTGCAGCCCCTGCCTCCCTACCCCTCCACTGCCGCAAAAGCAGACAGTTCCTTCATCAACATTTGCTGGAACAATTTTAAAACCAATGAAGCAATTTCAATTAAAGCGAATGGGATGATTCTGATGCAGATGGTTCTCACGAGGAGGGTGGTAGAAGAAGGGGCAGGATAGCCCGAGAAGCTATGGAAGCAGTCAGTCCCGTCGCTAAACACACAACGTCCAAAACAGATAAAGGGGGGGAGGAAGAACTTGCATTAGAAGCACCTCTGAGACAGGCTGTAGGAAATCAAGGAGTGATTTATATAAAGACGCTGTTTTCCCTCGGAGAATTACAGCAGTGGAAAAACTCAATTGGGAAGTACAGGGACAACCCAGAGAGAGTAGCTGTGCGTGTAGAAATGGGACCCTCAAAACCCAGATTTGCAAGATTTGTCAAGAGACATCCATGACATGGGTTCAAGCCCTGCCTGTAGCCTTGCTGAGAGTCCGCATACAGCCAAGGAGAAGGGACAACATCAGTCCCTATGAAATATTATATGGCAGGCCATACCAGGTTCCACATATCCCAGGGGAAATTCATATGAGAGGTAAAAATGATTTGCAGAAATATTTAATGGCTCTGAGTTCCACTTTGCAGAAGCTCCAGAGATTCGTCGTGTTCTCCAAACCAATAGGATTGGACACAGCTGCTCATCCATTCCAGCCTGGAGACTGGGTCTACATCAAGTGGTGGGACAGCGACCCCTTGCAAGCCAAGTGGAAGGGACCATTCCAAGTTTTGCTGACCACTTTTACTGCGGTCAAGGTTGCTGGCAAGAGACCCTGGATTCACTACTCCAGGGTGAAGAAAGCTTCTGCTCCCAAAATCACCAAGAAGACAGAGACTGATCCAGTTTAAACTGTTTTTTACATGTTTGCTGTTTGCCCAACTGGTAACCATGGTTCAGGGCTTACCCCATGAATTGCATAAGACTGTCATCTAAAATGTGTCCAAGGTTCTTATGTGGACCAAAGTGGGAGAATTAAGAAAGATTTGGATGAAATTTGGAAGGGAACTCAAATTCTACATGAAGTAGCTTCTAGAAATAACATCTTAAATTTTGATCATATTTTTGATACCCTCACCTTATGGTTACCAAACTGGGCCTGGGTAAAAGAATATTCGTAATAGCTGTAATTGTAGTTATTATCTGTGTAACAGCGTGTGGAGCAGCCAGTTGTGTAAACTGGTTCTGTGGGTAAAGAATAGAGTAGAGACTAGACAATGTAGAGTTTTGTTAGTCTCTAAAATGGGGGAAATGATGCCATGAAGATTTTTTGCCTTTTCTTTTATAGCCCTATTATACTTTTTTTACAACTTCTGTACTCCTAGTGCTTTTTGCCTGCATTCTTGGACTTGTTTGTCAAGCTAAGAGACTAAACATTTTAGAAGCTTCGTAGCTAGGGATCAGTGTGCCCCAGACCCCAAGGTCCTCTCCAGAACACATTCTGTAAACCAAGATAGAACCATCCAGGGGAAGGTTCCTTGGGGAAGGGGTCTCACTTGAGCCTCCCATTGGGGAATCTTTGATAAATATGCTAATTAGTAAGATCTATAATGTTATACTCGATCTTTTGGGGGAGGGCATTTGGCGTGGTGCATTTCGATGCATATGACCTGGACGTGTGCACCTAAGGATCCTTAAAATAAATACCAAGGTAAAATCCCTTTTTGCCTTCTAACCGTGTATGACTCTTGATTTTAAGACCAGGAAAAGGCATCAGTGTGACTAATGCAGAAGAAGCATTGTCAGATTTCAAGCTCTAACTGGGGTCCCTCTGTGATGTGCCATGCCAAGAAATAATGAGAAACTCTGCATCAGAGATGCTGGAAAATGAGCAAAAGAAGTGAGAAAAAACCATAGCAGAGAGCAGCCAAATGACTCATTGGAACAGCTTCAGCTTGGCTTTTCTGCTCATTTGCAGACTGAGGAAGGAGACTTGTCTGCTGAGTCCAAGGCAATGCTGTCTCATCTGGGAACCTTTCAGACCACCTCCAGACCTGTTCTCTTTTGATAAAATGATGCTGTTTTGAGAATTGTCAGTGTTATGTAGAGATGTTATAAGCTTGAGTCTAACTTTTAGTGGGTTAGACCTCCAGCCACTCTAAGTGGATGGAAGCTTTCTCCTAATTCCTAGTGGAGTTCTCAAAGCTGCCTTCAAAAGGGTCGTGGGGGTACTGTCCTGAGCTGACTGGACAGAGGAAACAGTGGGAGCACATCTGGAAATGATGTGTCTGGATGGGGCTTTTGAGCAACCTGGTGTAGTGGAAGGTGTCCCTGTCCATGGCAGGAGGTTGGAACAATATAAGCTTTAAGGTCCCTTCCAACCCAAACCATCCTGGGATTTGGTGACCTTCCTCTCAGACCAGAAGTGGTGGCAGGATGGCATGTGAAACTTCCATCAGCTGAACTTACTAAAGGATGCAGCTCTGCATGGACAGAGCATGAACTGTTTATAGTTGAAAATGTGTTGAGGCTAGTAATGTAGTAGGGTTTTCTTTTTTCCAAATGGTGCAGTTCATTGGGGAATTTATCTGTCATTTACCTAAGGAAGATCCAAGCTGCATGTGGATCATTAAAGAGTTTTGTTCAGGTATATCTAATCCATTTTCTAACTGAATAGTTTGACTGCAACCTCCATACTCTGAGTAATGTGATTCACTCTTCTCGGCCTGGTTTCCTAAGAAGGTGAGGCTCTAGTATTTGCCTTGCTTGTTCATATTTCTGCATTCTTTCAGTGATATCTTTTACTTTTTTTTTTTTACTCTAATTCCAGCAAAGTTAGAAAGAAGGAGGGAAATTTGTAGGAAGGTGACTGCCTTCTTTATAGGTTTTGTGAAAATTGCAGCTGGGAAGAGTCCCAAATCAGGTCCTCTTGCAGTAAAATACCTATCATATTTAAAGCAGGAAAATCAAGAAGAGGATGTCAGACCATATTTCTGTTATTACAGAGAAAGTCTATTTCACCCTTGCTGACACCACCTGTCCCAAACTTGGGGTATAGGGAGTAAGTGCTAATATAATTCTCCTGGGGTTTACAAGGCAGTAATTGCACACTTGAATGCATAGACTGTTCAGTGGAAGGCTAAGTGATTTTTGGAATAAGCCAATGAGATTACTGCTGCTGAAAACCAGGGAATTGGGCCTACTGGCATTGTGAATATAATAAAAGAGAAGGGAAGATGATGAAAGATGATTGTTCTGTTTTAAAAAGGGTCTGCATGCTCCCAAACCCCAGTACTCATTTGGGATCCCTACATCAGACTGTCTTCTCCATATGCTTGTAGAGCATGGGGTCAGCCCTCCTGGAATGAGGTATTTCCCAGCCTTGGGGGTTATAAACACCTTGGAGTTTATCCCTGTGATGATGAACCACCAGGGGTTCCAAAATGCTTCCACTGGCAACTTACCACTTCTGGTCTGGAGCCCAGCTTCTTGCAGATGAATTTTTCAGGCTTGCAAACATTAAGCACTGCAGTCTAATAGGATGGTGAGCATAATTCTGGGAACTGCTGTGCTGTATCTGGATGTGGCTGTCACCTGCTGTAGCTGTCACTCAGGTGGGGTTTGTCCTCTTTCCCATGGTGATAAATGAGCTCTGAATTCTCAACAAGGGTATCCCTGGATGTGGGATATATTTCCATCAAAGGTTGTATGTTATGGTGATTCTCTTGGAGTGTCCTAAAGTTTATTTCTGGAGGTATGTCTCTCTCTATTTTTCAGCCACTCATAAAAATCTGATCAATCCCTTCCTGTCCACTACTGGGGGTGTCAGGATGGAGGCGGAACACCTCATTTACAGAGAAAACTGTTCCAAAAGTCTTCTGGGAATAGGGGAAACCCCTGCAATTAAGGGGTGCTTTGTGTGTCCCCTGTGAGGAAGCTGTTTGGCATCACTGTGGTCTCCCCCTCACCACTTAGGGGTATCCTTGAAGAGGGGTATCTATAATAAAAGTTGGCAAAATGGTGGAAATATGATCGACTCCTCAGTCTCATAAAGGCCAGCAGCCGTTACGTGGAACATTTGCTCTTCCCTTGTATGCAGCTCTATACTACAGTGTAACTATTTAAGGGCCTGGCTCCAATGGGGTTTATGGAAAGCAAAATACTACCAGTGGATTAGATTACCGCCTGCAAACGCTGCAAATGCTGCAGCAAACTGCAACTGCTGCAAAATGAGCTTTTCACAAGGGCTACTTGACACGTGTCCTGCTAGCAAGAAATTCCCCGGCCATGAGTAGATGGAGTTAAATGGCTCCTCAGAGTCTTGCTCTTTTTTCCCTTCCTAAGGCTTATGAGTTGTTTTTAGTGCTGCCTCTGTGCCTTCTCCATTTCTGTCTGTCTTCCTTGATGCAGGCTTCAAGGGTGGCCAGTCATTAGAGTATCTATTGTACTTTTTTGGCCAAATTTGTCATCTTTCACCCTCTGGGGTAAGTGAAGGCATTGCAGGGCATCTGAGAGTGAAGAGTGGCTGCAAGTTCTCCTGTCCAGAAAAGAGGGTGGCAAAAACAAATGGCTTTTCTGCCTCTGAAGTTGAGGGATACATGAAAGAGGACTTAATTTTCTCCTTTCCTTTCTGCTGGCACTCTTAGCATCCAGAATGTCCAAATACTGGGAATAAGGTTGTTCATGGGAGTTCCTGAACTTCCTCCTGGAAGTCCTGAGAGCTGAAGGAGGGTTCAGGTTTCCTTGTGATAAGCTGGTTTTGCCTTCCCCCTTACACCGCATTTTGCCTTCTCCTTGCTGTGCTGCTGTAAACTGGATTTGTGAAATGATCCAAAGTAAAAGCTACCACCCTTCTACCCCAGAAGTGGCAGCATGGAGACAGAAACAAGTGGGTGACTGAGGTAGGGAGAGAGGTAAAACAGAAGTGTCTGCTGCAGAATGAAGAGGCAGGGACCACCATGCTAAGGGTGAAAGCTGGCTTGGGGAACACTTGGGAATACAAAACTTTGTGCATGAGGCAATAGCAGACTGTCTTGAATCAGCATTTATATTGAGAATAGTTTTGTTCTGCTTTTCCCCAACAACTTTTGAGGGAGTGGGTTTGATGCTGACACAGGAAAAATCCTGCAGGATTCAGAGATATACTGGTCCTCTCTGGGTCTCAGAGCAGCCGTGCATTGCACCTGCCCAGGAGGCAGAGATCTTCATGCTCATCCTCTGCTTTGAAAGGTTAATTATGCCAGTGGGGTGGCACAAGGGTGAAGGGCAATGCTCATCCCCAGACTCCAGATACCATGTTTGCAGTAGTGCCCAGCAACCTTTACAGGCTTGCAGAGCACCACCCAAGCCAAGCAACATCACTTCTGCAGTAGCAACATCCCTGATCCTTGCTCCAGAGCTGGGAAGGAGCTCTCTGAAGCCCAGCTGGTATGTTGCGATATTTTGTAATCTTTTGCAAAGACAGTGAGTGTAGGAGGAATGTAAATACATTTGTCCTAAAGTGAGAGTGGTGGTGTATCTGTTTCCAGTTCATGGTAAGGGGATGTTTGATGAGTGGCATCCTCAGTCTTGGAAGAGTTTGCTTGTTCTTTCAAAAAAACCCAAACAAACAAACAAACAACTCCAACCCAAACAAATAAAAAATGAAAAATGAAACAACAAAAATCTGCCTGTCAGATATTGCTGGGATCCAACCAAGACTTGGTCTTAAGGTCAGGCACAAACAAGCTTATTAGCTACACTTCAAATTTGACCAACTGTTCAAAGTTAAGTAATTCCCCCTGACTCCTATGTTCAGCTGTTGCAGAGGGGCTGGATCCTAAACTGCCCTCAATCAGTTTAAGTCCATGCAGGTCCAGAACTGGCCCACATAAAGGTAAAAAATACCTTTTGCCAAGGTCATTGAACTGTGCTTGGTAAGCTGAGAGGCACAGCTATGGAGATGCTGCAGTGTCCATTTACACCATTTGTGACACTGAATTTGGGGGTTTAAGTCTATGTTGGCCTGGGCTTATCTGCTTCCTGCTGCATTAAGAGTGAGTTTGCATGGTAACACTGCACCCCCGCTGTGGACAGAGATCCCCCTGAAAACCTGAAACAGCACATGGCTGAGACCCCCTCACTCCTTGAGGCCCAATTTGTCCCTGTCCTTCTCTGTCCTCATGCATGCCCAAAGCAGGGGGTTGCTTCCCAAGGCAATCAGCAGGTGAGGGAGACCAAGGTTGCTCTAGCCCTGTCGGGGAGAGAGATAGCACTGCAAGCCCATCTACAGGAACCATTTCAGCTCTACTAGGCTGGGTTTTTCCCTTGACAAATACCTCAGTGATGAGCCTTGGTACCCTTACACATGTGCCCAGTTGGATTTTCTTGATACTCTTGCCATTTTTGGATGTACCCAATCCCTATGGCATTCTAGGGGGAGGTATGTTTGGTGCAGGAGACTTCAAAGAGCCAAGGGCAACCTGTGGAAAAGGGAGTATTTGACTCTCTATTTACTGCATGTTGGGAGTGGTTGGTGGCAGGGCTTGAGCAATGTCTGTAAAGCCGACGTGGGTTGATAAAGTATTTTCACCCAGTATGTGGAGCATTTCCTTGATAACTTGCCTAAGGAGCATGAGTTGTCCTCCCTTATAGGGAACTTGGGTGGCTTCAGGCAGGACTGGGAAAGATTTTATTTATTCATATATTTATATATATAGATATATATTTTTTTTTTCCCCAGGGGTGTATATGACTCAGAGGCCACGCATTTTGGAAGGGCTTCTATGATTCTCACATCTGTCATCCCACACAGTACACAAATACAACCTCACTCGTGTGGGCTTTTTTGGTTTGAGTGACTTTCCCAGGAGCTGAATCCGAGCTCTCCGGAGGCAGGATTTAGCAGCTGAGGAGTGCGGGTATGCGCTTGAAGTGACAGAGTAGCTGCTGCTGACAGGCTGCACTGCCACCTGCTGGGGCCACCAGCACCCTTCTGTGAGGGGTCCCCAAGCTAGCAACCCTGCTGGGGTGAGCCTGGCTGGGGTCCAGCCTGTTTCCTCGGGTGCTTATTTTGAGCTGATCTGCTGCCTCCTGCTTTGCTCGAGTTTGTCTTCAGGCACGAATAGCATGCAAGTTGTAACTCCGAGGGTTTAAATTTCCTGGTCTGGGTATTGGCCTTCAGGTTTCTTTCCTGGGTGCAGCTAAAGGAATGCAGGGGACACTTTGGCCAAGGGACTCAAGACATTCTGGGCAGGAACACGTGAGGAACCTGTGTTGTTCTTACCAATGTAAAAAAAAAATAATACGTAACTAAAAAAAAACCCGAACAAAACTCTTGCTATGAATTAACTATATGCTGGGAACTGGCCTGGAGCAGGACTTGTGGTCTTGAACCCAGCCGCGTTTCCTTGGGTGTTGTCATCAGAAAACCCCACTCAGATTTGGCCAAGCTATTATAGTTGGGTGCAAAAACATGGACAAAATAAAATAGGGGAAGATGGAAAGGTGAGACAGTGGAGCAGTGAGGTCTGGCTGGATAGCTTGTGAAAGCCAGCAGCTTTGGGGCCCCACTGGTTGCTTCTCCCAGATACTACATGTGGGATGTGCCACCCTTATTCTCTACCTGGCTCAGCTCCAAGCCTGCCAGATGGAAACAATGTCTGTTCTGGGGCAGGGGGATGAGCTGGGGTTTGTGGAGGCTGAGATCTCTTCTGCTGTGCTTTTTCCCTATTAACTCTAGGAGAGCATCTGCCATGCCACAAGCCAGCAGCCTACTCCAAAGTGGTTTCAAAGGGAAACCAGTGTGCATCAAATCACTGCAGTGGTAGTTCACGAATGGATTTATCAGCTCAGTGTGTCTGACTGCGAAGGCTACAGGGGCTGAGGACAGCTCATGGCAAGATTTTTTGGCAAAAACTTTAAATAATGTTAGCCATAGATTTAGTGTCAATGTTAATCACTGTTAGTGGGCATTTGGAAAGTTAGTATGTAGGAATGAGAAATGAAGTAATTTAGGCAGACAGCACTATCTGTTCTCTTGCACTATCTCTACATCACCTCTTTGACAGCTGAGGCTGCTGTCAGCTCTTGAGAGCTGAAATCACGTCAGGCTCTCAGGAGACATGCACACCTACAGATGGCATTTGGTTAACAGTATTTGGGATGTTTTTCATCTTGCTGATCACACTAGTATACACGAGGTGAACACAAACTGAGCCAGATGGTAAAGCATTCAAAATGTGTTTTTTACTTGTTTCTTGGGAATATAGGTTGTATTTTTATTTTTGTTTTTTAAACAAACCACCACCATGGACAAACACAACCATCACAAAGTGTCAAATATCTACACTTGTGATAAAGTCCCTCTCAGGCAACTTGTTGAAACAGGTGCAGTTGTGTTTTCAAAGCTTACTTTGGTCCTGCTCCCTCCCCTTGGCACAAAGGTGGGAGGAAGTGGGCAGCACCACACCAAACCCCTGTATGAGAAAGAAAGGGTAAGCATTGAAACTGCACTATGCTGGTTACTCATCCTCGTTGCTGGACCCCCTTCCTCAAGACCTTTACCACAAACCTTAATAGAAACTATGGAAAACCAGGTTGTGTAGGACTTCAAGCAACTTAATATATGGTTGTGCTGGAGGGCGGGATCACCTTTATCCGTACCACTCCTGACAGCTTGGTCTTCAAGCCTGTACTGCTGGACAGCCCTATTCCTCCTTTCATTAAGCAGGAGGGTACTTTCCTGGGAGGATCCACCTCTTCCTTTTGGTGGCCAGCACTGTGCACAGGTGTATTTTGGTGCAATTAACAGTAACTGTGGTCTCCAATGGAAGCCACAGAGGGAGGATGCAGCCTTGGATGGAGACAGCAGTGCAAAATGATGCCCTGGGATTAAAGAACAGCCTGCAAGGGAAAGCCCAGGACTGGCCCTGATGGACTGGAGATGAGGGAAAACTATGAAATACTCTTAACACTCAGGGTGGCTGGAAGGCCACTGAGCCTCCAGGAGCTGCCAGCACAGCTGTTGTGGCATATGTTGATCTCTTCAGACATGAATCCTGGTTATAAAGCAAGGGGTAAAAATAACCCAAAGTTTGGTTGTTTCAGCATTTTTATTAGAAAGTGCTCCACGTAGCAGTTGTACACATGGCCCTGATGCTCTCCTGATCAATGTACAAACCCTGGGACATTATGCTCTCACGCCACCATGACCCAGGCTGCACAAACCATCTTCTTTTACAGAAGTGGTGCCCAGGAGAAACCCGGGCTCAGAGCAGTGTCCCTGCACTGCCATCACACCAGCCAAGGTGGGAGGTAACTTCAAATACTGTTTGATTAGGCAACTCCTCTCTGCTTCTCCTGTGCTGCTTAGGTCCTATGAATGATAGGGGATGCCTGCTGCTGATTCCACATGAGCCTAAGGCTTCTGACAGGGATGCCCAGCCTCAAGGAGATGAGATTTTCTGCAACTCAGGCTGTCTTTTGATGGACTTTCAGAAACCTATGAGGGCAGCAGAAGCATGGGCTTTGAGGAAACAAGCCAGCCTTCCAGGGCTGGTTTCTACTCTCTGCCTATCCAGGAGGTTCTCAAGGGGCTGCCTATGCCACTGGGGATCGGCTGCTCCGTGTACACGTCTGAGTGTAACCGTGCCACGTTTGGTGGTCCTGCTTTGCCATTGCTGGTCCACAAGTGTGGCTGTGCTGCCCTGCTACTTCTCCCCTGCTCTTATGGGGCCTGAGGCACTCAGCAGCTCAGCCCTTGAAAGATCAAAACCCATGGCCACATTGGGTGCAGGCTGAGGAGCTACCCTCAAACAGCACAAAGCTGTGTGGCTGCATCTGTAAACTTCCCTGAGCTCAGTGTTTAGCTCATGTGTTTCTTTAGTGCTAAGAAAGTGGTTTACAGTTTTTTACATGTCCCAAATTTCTGCAAATTGGTGCAGCATCAGCTAACGATGGAAAAGCAGATTTACCCCCTGCAAGTACCTGATCTGCCTGACACATCAAAGCCAGTTAACCTAGTGCAGATTTTCCAGTTGTGTAGATGTGTGGTTGCAAATCAAACTACAACAAGCACTAGCATGGCAAACAAGTGATTCAAATTATCCAGGTTTGGGAAAGCTTATAAAAGAAAACATGTAAATAACATCTATACAGCTAATAAGTTAAACACTAACAGAACTCAGTGGGGTACATTTCTTTTCCCTTGTTGCTCCTGGTGGGCACCTGGCACCACCTAATACACAAATTTAAATAAAGACTGCAAAACAAACTCTCAAAGGTAACCAGAAGAGACCACAAAAGGCAAGCATGCTTAGCTCACTTTTGGACTGGAGTTTGCCATTGGATGACCAACAGACTAGCAAGGTTTAATGTAAGATGGCAGTGGATTACTTGTCTGTCACTGGAACAAATGCACAGAAGAGCTATACATAGCCTTTGCCTTTAGAGCAGATAGGTGCAAACTCAGGACAAGCCTTTGGCATGTCAGTTCCAGCTCTGCCAGTTGCAATAAGATATTAAAAATATATATAAGACTCCACAGTCCATCACATTCGCTTCATGTGGCACAGCCCAGATACTGAACCATCTGCTCTCTGGGTGCTCAGAAAGAAGACACTTGTAAACAACTTCCAGGGCAACAGTTTCAGTTTTCCATCTGTTGTTTTCAAAAGGCAGCTAAATTCCTGCAACTATTTGTTAGCACAAAAAGAAGTTAAATAGCCCAGGTTACATTCAACAGAAAACTTCTTCCCAAGAAATGGGATACAGGAAATAGCAAAACTCTGTAGCCAACAAAATTCTGTACAGTTCTCCCTGCTCCCACCTGCAGCCCTGCATTTTTAAGGGACACCAGCAAAATCTACATTCTGTCTTTTAAATCGAAACAATGTAATGAGACAACTAGAAATGTTAGAGAACTCAGCATGCCCTCAGGAGGATGGATTTACGTTCAGTTAGGCGAACAACGATGAGTCTGGAAAAAGGAGAAAGCAGCCTTGAACTGTGTTTCCAAGTGCAGAAGGATACAGGCAGCAAACTGCCAAGCAGGATTCAGAGTTCAAACGCAGGGAACTTGGCCTTGGTAGGCACCAGCAGGTCAGCAAGAAAGTAAATCGTTCCAGCCATTCCTGAGGGTAAAAAAACACTGTGCTTCAGAGAAATTCCCTTTGGGCACCATTTTTCTCAGTTTTTTCTCAGTTTTTCCAGGGGGTGAATGAATGATGAAGACAGAAGAAAAGGTCCTAAATAATTTTCGAGGTCTGAGCCCAGGTTTCCCGAGCAACTTTGGTACTTCAGTGGGGAAAAGCATTTTGAAGTTAATCAAATGTTGAAAAGCACGTGGGAAAACACGATGGGTCTTTTCCCCACTCCAGCTCCCTCCCTTCTGCTTTACCAACCCACAAGTTCAACACTGGGCAGCTTTGTGAAACTCTGGTCCTTGCGACACTGCTGCCCAAGGTCATCACTGATGGAACTGCTGTTGTCCCTTGGCCTGCAACAGCTTGGGGAAATTTAGGTTAGCTCCTTCAGCCATACCTGCTGATGGTGGATTTGGGGGGAGCCATTAGCAGGAGGCACAAAGTGCCATAGGAGCCAATAAGTCCATAAAAGCAGGCCCATTTGTTCCTCAGCTTTAGAATCAAACTGGAACACTCATGAAGGATTTCAATCCTTAAAAATGTACAGAAGAGAGACTGTCTGAGAAGCCAGGCTACAAATAACCAAAAGGAGGCCTGTAGCCATGAAAGAATTCCTCTTGAGATCTGTATGCAAAATCTGTGCAGGAAGCCTAAGGGGACAAGATGCTCCAGCTAAGACATTAGCCTGTGCTACAGGGAGACTGCTTCTGGGAAAGGGTAAAAAAACCCCAGTGAGTACAGTTTCCTTTCCATCCTCTACACTGAGTCTTGCAAAGACTCCAGTGAAAAGTGTATTTGGTTTTCCTTGGTACCAGCTTAGATCCAGGAGCAAAACACAAGGCTAGAGACCAAGATTACCTTCAAAGAGAGAAAATGGCGTGTCTGGAGTCCGGCACCCATGTTGGCCATAGCTTAAACACCACTCTGCAAACTGAGAAAAGAGGTACAAAAAATGTTCAAATTTGGTTAAAGGCAAATCTTGAAAAGAAAATACTATCCCTTGTCCTCACGTTACCCCTTGCAGAGCAAGGCTACTAAGGGAAATCCCTTCTGTACAGGCTGTCAGACAGTGATTGCACTGCTGAAGGACTATGGTGCAGATGGTCAGATCTAGCCGCATGTCTGCCCCACTAGAAATTGTGTTTCAAAGGCCAAGGCAGTGATGTAGAAGGCAGAAGTGAATAAGCTGTTCTACTGCCCCACACAAGCTCTTACCTTGCAGGCCCTGTAGAGGTATTTCATGTTCTGAGTGAGGTTGTACAGTGCCAGGAAGGCATAAGCATTGCCAGCTGTCCCATGGCATAGCCCGTAGCCTTTCTTCAGTAACCCGTGCTGCCAGATCACTTCTGCGCACTGCAGGGCATCATTCAGGTACTGCTGCTCCCCAAAGACCTGCAGAGACAAGAAATAGTCGTCCTTGCTGAGGCAATGTCCTCCAAACAAAGAGCATCCCTGTGGGATGCAGAGGCTTGGGTCTCCTGCTGAAGTGACTTTGCTGTTTACTTGTAAGGAGGATATTTTTGATATCATGAGGTGGGGATGTAAGACCATTACTTCACACATAACTAGTTGTCACCATCCATCACCTGCAACAGGGCAGCCCACAAAACTGATGGATATTTTCAGAAACATTTTTTTAAAAGATTAATTTCTGTATCAGGCGGTGGTTCCTGTGGGGTGATTTCACTGTAACAAGCCATCCTACTTCCAGGCAAGGGGGGTCTCCCAGCATCTTCTCCAGAGGAAGTTTCACATTTAGGGGTCTCTAAAGGACCTTTGCAAGGTTTCTGGTACCTTGTACGCCTGGACAAGCATGTAGATTACACCTGGTGCTCCATGGCACCAGTGGACGAGTAGGTCTCTGGTGTCACCGATACATGGAGGGTAATTCCCAGATGGAAACTTGAGCTGGCAGACATAGTCCACACTGGGCTTGACTGTGTTGTGCAGCTTTACTTGGCTCACTCCAAAGCCAGGCTAAGAGAGAGAAAACATTTAAATCAGGGAGAATTACCATTCTGTCTGTCCTTAAGAGACCCAAGGTCTGCCCAAAAGGTGGAAACAAAGTCTACATTCCCTCTTGCTCCTTGTAAATTAAGTAATTGCTTTGATTCAGGCTTTCACACTTCACATTACCCACTCAGCCCCTAGCTGCTCTGCCTTTTGGCAGGGACTTATTTCCAGTCTTGCCCTTGCATCCCAGAAACAAAGACTGTCCCTAGCATGTCACCCGGTCCTCTAAGCAAGAGAGCTTGCTGCTGCTTTTCCTAAAGATGAGCAGGAACAGCTTCAAGTACCCAGATCTGAAGTAAAGAGATAACTGTCTAAAATCAGTATTAAGGATGATTCCTAGCATCTAGAGCATCTCAGCCCAGCTGGCAGGCTGCAATTCTGTATCTTCATAGATGGTGCTGGGTAATATCAAGAGGCTGACTTCACTGCTGGCCTCAGATAGAAGCAAGGCAGTGGCTTCAGTGTTCTCTTCATGTGGAGCAATGACACTGACCCACATGAAATCTGTGCAGTTCTAATTTCCCATGGCAGACTGCAATGAGAACTCTCATCTAAGGATCACATTGTTCCCAGACTGGTAAGTGGAAAATTAAAAATCAATACTTGTGCTGTAAAACCATTAGAGATAAAAGATGTTCTCCTCTCCATATTTCACTTGCTTCTCCCAAGGCTTTTTGTGCATCATGCTTGGCTGATCCAAGCTCCTTGTACTTCATACAGCAGAGAAGCATAAAGCCCATGCAGTATTCTATGGGAGACTTACACTTAAAATTATTTAAAACAGCCATTTGGGAACAAGCTCAGGGACTTGGTACAAATTTGGGCTCACAGCACATCGCTGTCTCCCCTGCTCCTAGCTAGCTATTCTGTGCTCCTGGGCAATAACCACATTGCATCCTCCTCTTGCCAAATCTTCTACTTAAAAACCACCAACCACCCCTTTCTCTCTGAGCCACAGAAGAGAGTCATATTCACAGGAGTTCTACTGATCCTGTATATGGACTTTAACTTTGACAGTCCTGAAGGAAAGCTCAAATACTCGAAACCTGGTGGCTTCCTTTTCCACCTGCTCTGAGAGTTATGTCTAATAAAAGATTATAGACTATTTCTAGACCAAAATAATTTGCGTTGCTCATGGGTGCTCTCGATTCTTTAAAAAAATTCAATGTTATTTATTACTGTTATTTTTCTAAGCGCTTAAGCACTGTAAATATATGCACAAAGGGACCCACATAGGGGAATTATCATCCTCATTTTTTTCAGAGCCAGAAAAGGGAATATTGACAGAGCTCCAGTGAGTTGTGCAAAATAGTGAGAAATCATCAAAACAAAGGGGTACTGCATCTCCCAGCCTCTTATCTTGCTGCTCTGCCTGCTTCAGGCACTGCAGAACTCAGTTCCTTTATCAAACTCCCACCTCTTTCACATTTAGAAACAGGTTCTGCTTTGGATACAAAGGCATTTCCCACTTTCCTACTATGAGCTCAATTTCTTTCACCTTGCTTTTCTGTCAGAGAAAAAAAATCACTCTAATGATCTAACACTGCTCCAAGTAACCATCTCAGAAAATGCAGGGAGCCAGCCAGCAGATACTAACAAATGTGAATACTTTATACATGAGGGAGAAACTCAGACCCAGCTGAGCCACAGGCCTCCAGTACGTGACACTGCTGGTTAACACAGGTCACATTTCTCCACAGATCTCCAAGGTCGGAGATTCAATCTTAGATTTGAAGAAAACCCTTACAATTGGAAATGCATGATAAACACAAGAGTAAGCCCATCAAACAAGGTATCTTTCCCAGTTTGGCATTACCAAGAGCCAATTCAAATGCTGTTCCTTGTTCAAAGAAATGTGAAACAGCTGCTAAGGGCCTCTCCCCTCATGCCTCTTACCTGCATGAGATAGTAGTAAATCCCAGCCAAACCATGGGCTGCTCCTACATAGTACTCCTGGTACCACTCATACATGAGTGGGCTCTTTGCTGTGAAGTTCCTCTTTTTGGCTAAGCTCTCTCCTGATGCTACAACTGCTTCACAGACCTGTTGATGGGAACAAATGTGGGTGAAGGAAACGTTGCTGTCTTGGACACAGCACAGTGAGTATTGGGACACAGAACGAGATTTGTTTTTCTGCCCAAGCAGAGGGTAGAATGAAATGTATGCCAGTCCAGTACTGCCTATGGATTTACATGGTAAGTGGGGGACATGTGGTGCTTTGTCCCTTTGGAAGAAGAGCAGGTATACCATGATTTCTCCCTTATTGCCAGAGTTCCTTACATCTAGCATTGATTTTTACCTGCCCAAAGGTGAGTTGCATGGGAAGAGACAGATAACAAATCAGCAAAAAGCACAGTACCTGCTGAATGTGACTTTGAGGGATCTTTTCCTCTCCAAAGTGCTTGTTCACAAATATCAGTGCAGAGAGATAGCCCATGCGCCCGTAGAGCAGTTCATCTGGCAATCGTGGGTCAGCTTTGTGTAGGTGGAGCAAACTACGATGAAAAATTCACATGGGGAAGATGAGATGACACTCAAAGTCATGTAAACAAGCACTAAGACTGGAGCTCAAAACCATGGTTCATTCCTTCATGCTGTCTGTGCCCTGGGAGTTGTCAGGCCGGGCTCTGGCTCTCAGCCTTCCAGCTGCGCAAGGTGCAGAATCACCCCTTCCTCTCTGCCTTTTGTTTGGCTGATTGCTTCAGTCTGCTCAGCTGTTCACAGGGCACTCATACTACGTGCTTCGGTTTTAGAGCACCAGCTTGGAAAGCTACTTGAGGGGAAACCTGGGCTGAAAGAAATGGTCAGCATAAAGCTGTTGACTGCTCAGGAAAGGCTGCCCACCATCATCTCCTTGTGATGTAGTTGGCAAGGCAGATACTCTGCCAAAAATCACTACTTTCAATTTAAATGGCTAGCCTTCTAATTTAGCTGCTTAAGGAATAGTAGAAAGTCAAACTAGTACTAATGGTATGTGGAACAATCTCACCCCTTATGCTCATAAGTCCTGATAAAAAAGCCCCTTTCTCTCCATGCCTGCAAATAGCCTGGGCTATGCTGTCAGGTGAGAAAGAGGTGTCTCCATGAGCTAAAAATCTAAGTAAGAGGTGGAGCTACACATGTTGTTTAACATCAAGCTGCCATGGCACATGGAAGGAATGTTCTCTAGGGAGAACTGAGCAGCAGTGAGGACAGCTTAGCAAAGTGGGAGTGCTGTGGCTGTCTGAGGACAACTTGGCTGGCACCAGGCCAGGTGCAGAGTGAGGTCTGCTGCAGTCAAGTATTTTCTTTGCCAGTTTTCTATCATGATATTGTAAAGCTGGTAATATTCCTATAATGCTAACAGAGACTGTCAGTGCTTCACACTGGTGCTTTGTAGCCCAATTCACTCTTGATGCAATTTCTCCTTTGTTTTACCTCTCATCACACTTCCAGAAAGACTGGATGTCCTTCCCTATCAGGGCAGCAGGCAGCAGTGTGACTGGATTTGGCTTTATTTTTCTGTTCACCTCTAAAACAGCAATCTGAAAAGTGCCATCACTTTTAAAATACCAGCATAAGTGGCTTTAAGACTGTTCCCTGACTGCTTCCTGCTGTGAAACCAGCCAGGAAAAGCCCTGTGTGTGCTGGGCTTCCTCCTAATAGCAGCGTGAAGAACAGAAAAGGTGCCTTGGCAGCCTTTGCTCCCTGGACTCCAGGGACTTTGCAACAATGTGTTGCAAAGTAAAGAAGCAACCAAATAGTCTCAAGTAGAGAGGATGCTGGGCTGTGACTTCTCATGGCAGGAAACTTTGCCTTGGAACTGGACTCAAAGTGAGTAGGGATATTGAAGGAGAAAGGAGGGAGCAGTGTCTCAGGGTGGACTGGCTCTTGTACCACTTGACATGTGGACTGCTCCATGGGAGAGGTTTCTTTCTCACAGACTAAACCCAAGAGACAGACTTTACACCCAAGGCACGGGTTCCTCTCTCATCTGCGGGAGCTGAAAGGAAAGGCCTGCTGCCTCCTCATGGCACCTGCCTCCAAGGCCAAGAAAGGCAGATGAAGAGGGTTTCCAAGGAGATGTCTGGACAGATAGACTCTGCCCAGCAGCAGGCTGGCCAGAAGAGAAGCTGGCTGGTGATGTTGTTCAGCTCTGAGAATGTCAGGTGAAATAGAAGGAATGGATGGATGCGTGAATTGTAATACCAGTGGTAGGGATTTTCTCAGTTCTGGATGTGATATCTTCTTTTTGTGGGGAAATCTGGAGCAACTGGAGCTACTGTTCTTGTTCTTTGTGCATTACTGCTTTACCTCTAACTGCTTTTCAAGCAGAATTATCAGGGGAGGAAGCCTGCCAGTAGTTTTTGCTGTTTTTGAAATGTGGTCATGCATTCAAAAAGAGATGCCTGGGATGCTGCCAGACTGATTGCATGCAGAATGCATTTCTCAGGTGTGTGGGGTAAATCAAGGTCTCTGAAAGGAAGAGCCACTCCTATTCACATTATCAGCCTACTACCTCAACTGTCAACAATTGGCAGTTTCTGAACAGGGGGAAATCAAGGCAACTGTAGAGAAAAATGGGATTTTTGTACGCCATTGGCTCTGAAAGCAAAGCTTTGACCTTCTGAATTGGTGGGAGGTGACAGGAAAAAGAGGGCTCCTAGAACATCGCTCAGATTTTCACAGGCTCTTGGAAAATAGACTGCCCTGAAATATTAGTCTCTCTAGAGCATAAAAGCACATTTTTTGGTCATGAACTCACTTAGGAAAAAGCAAGCTTCTGTCTCTACCACTGCAAGTAAAACCTGGCTGATGGGTTCTCTCCACTGGCTCTGTAAAGATGAGGTGCTTTAACAGACAGAGGACAAAATGCAGAGAGGTCCTTCTTCTCCACAGCACTGACAGAAGCGCTCTTTCTATGCACTTGCACTGCACAGCTTAGCAACTGTTCTGTAACTAAACAGCCTACTCAGAAACCATTTAGGAGTTTTGATTAAGGGAACTACTTCTCAAAGAAATACTCTCTTTTAAAGGAGCACAGTCAGGCTAACTGCTCTGGGAATTGGTGGCAGAGTAAGGACAGTGTAACTGTTCATTTGAGAAAGCCACATTTTTCTGTTTTCCTCCTTGCAGATGTATGAAGAAACCAAGTTCCAACGTTCTGCCTTTATTATACCATTAGATGGCAGTGCAAAATTAATCACGAGATTCCATTCTGCCACCAAACCATAGGCAGAACAAGAGGGATATGGGGAGGGGAGACCTCAGCAAGAAAACATGAATTAGGGATTGTTTTTACAACCTGGGGCTTATGCATTGAGCACAACTCAATGCATAAGTCTGTTTGCCAGTACCGTTTGACAGATTAGTTCCCTTCTTGTTAGCAAATATGTTAATCACAGTGAGATTTGCCACTTTATCAAAGCAAAATCTAACCCACAGATTATTACCAGAATAAAGAAGAGAGTTTTGTCCTCAGACTGATTGTATCCACATAAACCAGAAGCTATTCTTAGTTAAGGGAGTGGGAAGTTGGTGCCCAAACCATACAGATACCTCTGATTCCCACCTGTGGCTTTTTCTAATTGCTATTATGTATCACTTGTCCATGGCTGTTTTGAAGCACCAGGGGTTTTGTCTTTCTTTGCGCTGATCACATATGAATGGAAACTCTCTAAAGGGCTCCTTCTCACCTTCTTAAAACCCATCTCACTTAATTGAGAAAAGCTTGCAACTGCATCTCTTTAACTGTTTTCCTTCCTCTGCCACATGCTGATGTAGGACTGCTTGTTTGTCCTTTTCTTGTCTTAAGTACCCAACAAAAATGCATGTGAAAACAGTCGAGGAAAGGCAGGAAATAGAAATAAATGAATCATAACCAGCTGCATTCTGCAGTTGAAAGGGATGCTGTCAATCTTAGGTTTAAGTCAAAGACAACTAATAAAGAGCAAGTGGAAGCAAGTGCCAAAATTAAATCTAATAATCTCACCACATTTTTCCTTTTCATCAAAATGACTGTAAAGCTAAATTAAAATGTTCTCAAAAAACACCAAACCCCACCTTCTGGGTTCTTTTGTTTTGTTTTTAATTTTGGCACTCTTTTCTTCCTGTGTTTATCAGAATTATTTTTAAGATTGCAATACCAGCTGAACAATATCCTTGCTCCCCAGCCTGCAGGCTGCCATGCAAATGTGATTGTCCTTAAACCACCTCTTTTACCAGGGCAGGAAAAGTTTTTGCTGCCTTGCTAAGTTACTGGATTACTTCTCACACAAGACTGCAACAAAATGCATTCACTTCTGTCAGAGAGCCTCATACAAGCCCAGACCAGCTCTGTGAGCAAGAGGAAGGCCAGGTC
Source organism: Corvus cornix cornix (assembly GCF_000738735.6). Classification (NCBI taxonomy): domain Eukaryota; kingdom Metazoa; phylum Chordata; class Aves; order Passeriformes; family Corvidae; genus Corvus; species Corvus cornix. The sequence goes on from NC_046337.1 coordinate 34,962,509, forward strand.
AAAGACATAACCAAGTATTTTACCGGATGATGTAGTCTTCTGCCTGCTTCTGGTTCTGCAGCTTGTGGTAGATGACAGCAGCCACTGCCAGGGGCCCAGCATCACCACACAGAAAAGTGATGGATCGCCTGGTCATGCATCTCAGGCTCTTCTTCACATATTCATGAGCCACCTGAAGGTAGGCCGGGTCTCCATACACATCATACAAGTGCAAATACAGCAAAGCAATGCCTGCAGAAGGAACATAAGGGTTGCATTAGAAAGGTTTGCCCTGTTACTTCAATGAACCTAAAAGTCTGCCTTGGCCCTCATCCAGGGCATAAGCCTTACAGACAGACTTCTCAGGCACATCCAGGGACATAACCCACAGCGTCCTTTCCTGCTTTGTCATCTCCTTGTACTTGATGCAGCTTGCGAGTGGATGGCAGGTCAAGACAACAGCAGGGTCTGACCCAGGAAGGCCTGGAGAACAGCACAGAATTGCATAAAATATTGTATACAATTACATACAATTTTAGTAGCAAGGAGCAAAGGATGAGACCTAGACAAATCCACCTAAATCCATACGCTGCACCTGTGCTCAACAGTGAAGGGGAAAAATAAATCATCTTTGGGCAGATGGTACTTGTGACAGAGCAGAACTGAGTTGTCACCCTCTCTATTTTTTCCCCACGCTTAGGGGGAAAGGGGTTGGGTCACTTAGCTTGGATTGGATTGTTAAAAAAAAGTCACACACCATCAGCACTGAGAAACAGCACCCTTAAGACATCCAGACATCCTACTTGACTCTTTTTTTGTTTCCTTCTATTTTTTTTTTTTAATTCCCTTCCACTGGGAAGCACTGGCAAGGTTGTTACAGTTCCCTGGACATCATCTCCTGCTGTTGAGCAAGTCCCAAGCCCTATAGCAAGGACTGATGCATCCTAGAAAAATGAAAAAAAGGGACTGCCCAATTCTCCTCTGCAGCACATAACTCATGAGATGAGCCCTTGTCTGAAACACAAACAGCTGCCTGGAATACTAGAAAAGTCTGCATGGTCCTCACTAGAGGTTTCCAATGGACTGGACAGCTACAAAAACAATTCTGCTACTAAGCAGTCACATCAATTGCTGTCCTTTGCCTCTGTCTGCCTTGTCTTCACTCAGATCTTGAAGCTTTTAGTAGGTAACTGAGGAATCCTCAGTAAGTCTGTGCCTGAGAGGTCTGTCACACTTGAACCATCCTTCTGATCTGGGAGCCATCCTCAAACCTGCACTAAGAAAGCTACTAGCCTACATCACTTTGAGAAGAGCTTATTTCTCCCCTTACCAGTAATAATTTCTAAGAAGACTCAGGTCCTGCATTAAGCCCAAATTAATAGAGCCAGCCTCTGCAGATTCTGATGTGTTAAGGTCAATGGGGGAAGCGTGCTGCAAAATTACCTTACAATTTCAAACTTAGATAATTTTCTCTTTTTGCATGGGTAATTGCCAAAGCTTCATGCTACAGACAATTCAATTCCACATGTATATTATGTATAAAATTCCCATTTCCTGCTGCAGCTAATAACCTTGCCCTCTCTCTAAGCAATTCAGTGCTAGCAGTTCTAGAGAGAGCTCAGCTGTACAATGCCATCACTCAGGTCTATAAGGATCTGGAAATGAAGCCCTTCTTTGAAGGGGAACCTTCCTTTTCCAGCTAGAAAATGTCAAGTGACTCTCCTTGATTTATTTAGCACCTAGCACATCTTCTAGACTCTTATTAGCCTGATAGCTGTCTGAGCACAACTTGCACTCATATCTGCTTTAATATACAACTTTTAGCTCTGAAAGTAGTTTCTATTCCCACTACCATCACACCACCCTAATTATGCACATAACTATGCTGCCAAGACCACTGCTAGGATTGAATTCTTAGAAAGTAAATATCAGCATTGTTTTCCTCTGATTTCTTTGCCTCTCCTCTTTTAAACCATTTCTCACCCCCATTCCTCCCAGGCCCAAGCATCTTTGGAAAGACCCCAAAATACCACTGACCTGTACTAAAGGATGAATTTGCTTTCCCAAATAATTAATTTTTCCTTTTTATTTAAAACCCAAAGGTCTTATAAACTGCATCTAAAGCCAGTTTTCTTAATTTATTCCTCAAGGAATTCCTACTCCCAAACTGATCAGAAGGGTGCAAGCAGTGCTGCCTTCAGCTTGCTGCTCACTGTTGCCACCTGTGAGCCCCAGAGCAGGGAAGGCAACAGAGGAGGGCAGGCACAAGCATGAAGAGACAATGTTGACAGGTGTATGTAGAGGGATACAAAACACAGTCACCTGGGTGGGGATAATCTGCATTAACCTGTGTGCCAAGATGCAGGCAGAGTATTTCAGAGGCAGTGCAGGTTAGAGACACAAGAGTATCCACCTGGCGACCTTGGTTCAGTTAAGGTAGTGTTGCTCTGCAGAAGCTCTTCCACAGCTCTCTCTCTCCAATATCCTCCTCACCCCAACTGACCAGGTAGGATTTGCTGACTGGCTGGCTGTTTGTTTGGCATGCTTTAAGTAGTATACAAACACAGCATCACTAGACACATGGAGCTAGGTAGGCTGTGGATCTGCTTCATTTCTGTGTGCCCTGGACATCTGTGTTCAGTGTCCCAGTTGGAAATGTGACCTATTTTTGTGACCTCTGATTGTTTCCAGCAGAACTGCCATACAGTGGCTGCCTGTGGCCCACTACTCCCAAAGATGTCTGGGCTTTGTTCTGTTGATTTGTTTACTACTGGACCATCTTCTCTGTAGTTTCTTAGATGTCCACGTTTTTTGCTTCTTGCCCCTGCTGCAGAGCCAAATGAGATGGGGAATGCCTCAGAGAGTCCTTGATGGTGCAGGGCTGCATTGAACATGTGCTACTGACAGACCAACAGGGCTCTGATGACTGAAACGGCTACCTCCAGCATGCAGGAAGTCAATACACTGGGGTTGAGTGTCAATGCCCAACATGCTTGCTCACTGCAGGGAATCAGGAGGCAAAAGTCAATTCTGCCATGTCTCACAAAGCCTGCTTAGTCAACACCTTCAGAAAGACAGTAAAAGCACCTCTCTCCTCTCACCTTCCTGTACGGTAGGTGCAGAGGGCTACTTTGCATTAGAGATTTCTTTTGAGTGGGGCAGAATAGTATGTGCTGTACATAGTAGAAATGGAATTGTTTGCACCAGTTGGCTTGTGCTGATACCCTGACTTCAGCAACCACTGCTTTCAACAGAGCAGGCACCATGGAAATACCAGGAAAGGTCTTGCTTGTGACCTAAAGCTCTGCAGTAGGCAGAAAGAGTATCTCATCCATATAACCATTGTGTTGATCGAAGAGAAGCTGTGCCTCAACTTCTCTGCAAGTTTAGACTTACTCCTTCGTTGGATTCCCAGCAGTTCTCTTTGCAAGCAAGTTACGTCATTAGACTGTTCTGAACATGCCTCCTTGCCTCAGGAGCTGAGCTGTGCTTCTTCTATCAAGGGCAGGAGGTTGCCGCAAGAGGATATTTTGTTCCAAACTGACCATCTAGAGTCATAAAGATCCCAGAGATCTTGCATTGACCCACAGCAGTAAGTCAGCCAGCAGCCTCAAAGCAGGATGTCAAACACAGAGGGAAGAAGCAGAAACCTATCTCTGCAGTGATGAAACCTGATGGTGTCTAGTGAGACAGCTGATGTAATTTTATTAATTCAGGAATGGGGTAAAAGAGCACGGATGGCCCAGCTTTATTGCCCAGCTCAAAGGATAATTAGCTTCTTTTCTGGTGCAGACACATGGGATGTTACCTTGCACTCCTAAATGCATGCCAAAGCCATACTGCATGCAACAGTGAGACATCTCTGGAAGTCCATGTTCAGAACTGGTTGGGGAGCCAGTTTGCAGCTTATCTTCCTAGTGCACTGTGGAACACTGGATATTATTCAGGGTGCCTAAGCATTTATCCTGCCTTAAAACCTGGGTAACAAAGCTTCTTCTGCAAAACTTTTTACCCCACCACAAAATCCTACAACAGGTTACGTTAGCAGGGATCAGTGGTGATCTGCTCCAACCTTCTGAAAGGAAGGTTAACCTCAAATTTACATGCCATTGCTCTGGGCCTCATCCAATCAAACACAATTGCCAAGAACAGAAATTTCACAAAAACTACCCGCCAAGCATTTGGCAGGAATGTGGTTTATGTGAGTGACACAAGGTACTCTATTATCTCTCAGCAAATGCAGCCTCACTCTCTCTTGTTCTGTAGGGATTAGCTGAGGATTTCAATTTTTCTGAACAAGACTAAAAGGGATGCAAGTTCTCTGGGTTCTGAGGTTAAAATGAACATATTGCACTGAAGTGAATGGAAAGTGCTTTTCCAGAAGTTTTCCTGAACTGGTTCAGTCATAATTCCATTCTTACATGGCTTTCCTTTCAAAGGAAAACAGCCCTGCTCCTTGTCCCTACTTGCTAATGGGCCAGGCAAAAGCTGTGGATGGGGCAGGCCAGCTGGACTCACTGGGCTGTTTCAGAGGCCCTCCAGTGCTGAAAGCCACGACTAAGACATTGCCAGAGAAGGGAATGCTTGCACGGGAAACAAATTCCAAATGCACTACCATAGTGTGGAGGAAGGTGAATCTCTCTCTTATACACCTCATCACCTTGGAATGATGCAACAGTCCAGTAGGCACTGGACTCAGGAGCATCCTAGCTTCTGCAGTCAGCTGGTGACAGGAATAAATTTCCTTCCATTATTCCCTTTCCATCATCTATGCTCCCAGACAAGACAGTTTTCAGAGCAAGGCCTTTTCATTACCACAAACACCAACAGGCACGTATGCACTCCTCAGCATCCTCATGCTAATCTGTTTGAAAATGGATGAGGTCACTGAGCTTCTACCAGGATCTGAACTGCTTCTGACTCAAAATTAGCTTAGAGCAGTTTAGCTTCCCTCAGTCAACAGTGTGAAACAGATTAGGAAAAAACCTCTTCCAGCTGTCTTGCTAAACTGATGAAAAGCCAGAGGAACACAACAGCTGAGGCTGGTTGGTACCCAGGCACGTACCAGGTACTGCCTATGGGGCCCTGATCTCTGTGGGGAACTAAATGAGAACATAACAAGCTGATGCAAATATGTTTTGAGGGCACTCAGCCATATGCTGGATAATCTTGATCCAAAGTGTGTTTTCACTGCCTCTGAGCTGAAAATCTAACTCCTTCCCTCCCTCTGCTCCAACTTCACATGCCAAAAAGCCGTAGCTTCATTGGCACAAACACACTGGGGGAACAGGGCTCTCTCAAGTGTGTTGGGAAAGAAACGAGCCCCAAAGTAAAACGCCAGCATATGCTGCATATTACTGAGTGTAATGTAGTACACTCAAGTATGTTACATTTCATGCAGAGTTTGTGCCAAGAGAGCCATATTTCAAATCTCTCTTGTTAGCGGCCACGATAGTGAGGGTTGGTTTCAGACTGCTGGGCAATGATTTACATGAGGAGATCCTCAACAAGCCTTTCCTACACAAGCAATCACAGGAAAAAACTGCTGCCTTGGCCCAATTAATTTTGTCTCTGGAAACCAGCTCTGAATAAATTAATATAGCTAGGATTGGAAAAGAAGGTAGGGTGACAAAGTTATAGTCTAACATCTGCAAACTTTACCATGCTGGCTGTGACCTCCAGGAAATCTGTCCATGGATTTTTTCCTATTAGCCAAGGCAAGAAGGCTGTGTGCCCACTGAGGAAAAGAGAAGAATCTGGAAGGAAAATAGAAGAATCCCTCTAGAGAAACTCCCTTCCAAATGAAAACAAGCTGAAATCCTATCAGAGTTCTCAACCACTGTTTCATAACTGCAGTCACTTCCCAACGTGAAGTACCTCAGGACCAGCTTAAGAAGGGGAGCATGGCCTCTGGGGAAAGGTGTCTTCCTTCTCCCCAAAGACTTTGAGAGTACTCCTAACATCAACTATCCTCCTGCTTTCTCTCCTGAATTTTCTGGCCAGGGGCAGACTCTGCAATTGTGACTGAAGACCACCTTTATCCATGCAGTGCTTTTCATCAGAGGGGACCTCAGCACAGGGTCACACAGACTGGAAAACAGAATGTGTCTCCCAAGGTGAAATCAGCCAGCACTCAGCAGAAATGTATAAATTCACTGGCAGCAGGAGCAGAGTGCTGCCAAGACAGCAGCTGATGAAATCAGTGATCTCCCACGCTGGAATTTAATACTGGCATCCTAGCATTTCTTATGGACTGCTCTTGAGTGCTCTCAGTGCCTGTCTGCCTTACTAAAATTTTGAAGCAGACGTTCCTAGCAGTACTGTCATCAAGCTGCAACGTTAGTGAACACCACTCTCTCAAGCAAACTGCTGGCATTAAGTTCCACAGCACCCACACGCAAGCCAGCCACACCCAGACTGTACTGTAGAAAGCTGCCATTTAAGCTTGCAGTGTACTGCCAAGAGAAAAGAAGCAGCAGCAAAAGAATCTTGCAGCAAGCATGAAGTTAATTTCAACTATCCTAGGGTCTCTCCATAGGGCCTGGCACAGCGCAGAAGGCAGGAGAGCTGACAAAGCACACAGCAGCAGCTAAAGATGGGGCACAGAGAAAGGTGTGTCCTCCCTGGCACCAGTGTGTAGAAACAGGGAGGCAAAGGTGGGGCACATTCCCAAGGAAGGAAAACCAGGCTGAAAATGCAGAATAGGACAAAGACAAGCTCCTGCAAGCTTTGCACTCAAGTTACTGTGAGGAAGGCTTCCACACTTTGTTATACTCACATTAGCATTTCTGCTCCTTTCGACAGGCACTGGAGCAGAACTAGTGCTCACTAAGTGGAGTGGCACTACTTGGGGAACAGGAATGGAGCAATCTGCCAATCAGACAAGGTCATCAGATAAAATTCAGCCCGAACAGAAAAGATGGACATTATCTCAGGCCATTAGCTCACTGCTGCAAGATACAAGGACTCCTTGCAGGTAAATGACCTACCACGTACACCTTCCTACTTCATGGAGCACTGGATGGAGCACTGGTTTTGTTGTGATCATCCCCACCGTGGCTGGATTTGGAGCCTGACCCTTTGAAGGCTCCCATGTCTACTCTCAAGCAAGTGATGGCTTTCTCTGTTGCGTAAGTTCAGCACTGTTAACCAAGAGTAGACACAATCCTGCCCTAGGACAGTGGTCTTCCCTCTGCAGCTTGAAACCTGCTTCAAAAATGGAGAGTCCTGAAAAAGACATCCCCTTGTTCTAATAGACTAAAACATGCAGAAGAAGTGCCATTCTTGACGTGGATCTACTGAGACCATTCCAATGGCCAACCCCCCATGGTCTGCCACGGCCTGATCTAGAAGTCTGCTCCAGGGAGCTCCTGCTTCCTGGGATCCGACCCTACCTGTCCAGCCCGTGTACGCGGTGCAGTCATGAGGGTCGGCGGACTTGAGGCCCCTCTCCATCTGCTGCAGCAGCTCCCTGATTTTGTTATTCAGCCGCTGCGTGAATTCGGGGGTCAGCTGTGGAGAGAAAACCCACCAAACGTGAAGGCAACGCCAGCAGGTGGGTGGGCATCGGTACACCGGGCACACCCGGCAGGGGCACAGCCGGGGCACAGCGTTTGTAACCAGACGGGGTCTCTGCTCTACACGCCCGGGGCAGCTCCCCACAGCCGCCTCACCCCAGCCCCGCTCACCCGCCCGGCCGCGTCGAAGTAGCCGGTGGCCAAGGACTTGTCGTAGTCCGCGTACGGGTTGGGGAGCGCCCGCTGCGCCATCATAGTCCCGCTCGGCTCCGCTCGGCTCCGCTCGGCCGCGGCCCGCCCCGGCTCCGCCCCGGAAGGTGCCGGTGCCGCCGCTCGCCTCTTCCCGCGCCGGGGGCGGGCGCGGGGCCCGGGGTTGCTGCAGCCGGCGCTGAGGGGCGTAGGGGCTGTGTCCGGCCGGCCCTGTGCGGGTCAGGGCCTGTTGCAAAAGGTTCTGTCTGCTTTAGAGAGCCCTGTGGAATTCAGGTCCCTCGCAGCTGGTCTTGTGGGGCTTAGGGACGCTGGGACTACGAGTAACTGTCTCTGTCTGGCTTAGGGAGCCCTGTGAGATTTTGGGCCCCTTACAGGTGGCCTTGTGGTGTTTAGGAGTCCCGTGTAGGGGTTACCGTGGGGTTTGGTTCAGTTGGCTGCATGAAACTTGGAGGTCCTGTAAGATTAGGGGCCCCTTGCACCAGCCTTGGGGGGTGGGCACTACGTGGATTTGGTGTTAGCTGGTGCAGGTACTGCCAGAGGTTCAGCCCAAGGGGAATATGCTGAGTCCTGCTCCCCCCCCCCAGCAGTATTTCCTCACTTGGGGTGGGACCCAACCTGGATGGGGGCAGGGCCTCTTCCTTGCTGTACTTTGCTGAGCTGCTGCATCTCACCTGTGCTGGCTGAGCCACATCTTCCTCGTGAAGAGGTTAGGTCCCCGTGACTCATAGGCGTGAGCAGTGCTTTTCCTCCCAGGTGCAACATAACCATGCCGTCCTGCTGCTGGGGGTCTCCTTGCTGACGTCCTGGGGCAGTGTGCGCCTGTGCAGCCACCCATGTACAATGTACTTTGCGCTGCCAGCTAGCATTCATTGGGCTAACATATCCTTGTGTGCTGTATTCCTCAACCCAGGCCTTGCTGCCTTGCTGCTTGGTGTAACACTGCCCAGCTCCCTCTCTCCTGACCCTGTGAACCTGAGATGAGTTGTGATGTCCCCTCTTGTGGTCTGGCTTGCTGAAGTGTGTGAGAGGTGGAGCTTTGGGGCTCTCCAGCACTTCTAGCACTGCAGGCTTGCATGTATCTGTCGGGGAAGTGCAAAGGGGTGTGGCTGAGCTTGAAGCTCTTGGTGGCTTGTAAAGGTCTATGTGCGGTGACTCTTCTCCTTGTAGAAGCTGAATCCCTCTGGGTGGGTTTAGGGGAAACAGCTGCTCTAAGAGTTTACGTATTGGTGATTGTGAACACCCTGAGAATACATTAGGCCGCTGCATTTATGCCTGTGACAGTTGTATTATGTAAGGGATTCCAGTTTTCTGTCCGTTTGCCCATTCTTTATTACAATAAATCAGATCTCAAAGAAATAAAAGTAAATTATTTCATGATATCGTGAGAAACAAGCAAAAAAGAGGGAATTGCAGTTATGTTTGCTTTCAGTTCTTTTTTCACTCAGCTATTCCTTGTTTAGTAAATTTCAATCATGTCAACATTACCTTACGTTCAAGGCAGGGAGATGGACTGAAGTTTTAGTATTCAGGGAGGCAGCTCTAGCATCAGCAAAAATAATGTGAAGTCTTCTGCTTAATGCCAGAGTCACAGCCCTATATTACGGTCTTCCATCTGCAGGTCAAAGCAGTATTCACTGCCCTCCTTCCCTCAGGCACAGTTCAGTATTAACTTCCAGCATAAAGCACACCATTTCAGCTTCAGCGTCTTTCTTTGATTCCTTACATTAGTTTTTTTTTCCTCATCACTTAAAGACAAAGATGGTTCTCCCAAATTATCCTGCCTGTTCTCTTCACCACCCTGCCAAGGAGTTACGTTTCAGTATATTATTTTCTAAGTGGTTGTGGTCACTTTGGCTTCGATACACCTCCTGCTGCCCAGGATGAACCCTGAAATCCAGGCTGCAGCTGTCACTCAGAGCCCAAGTAAGTGACTCATGATTCATCCTTAGTAACCTGCCATGCCCATGGGCCTGTTTGTTTACTTGGTCTGAAAAGGGTCATGCTGCATTCTCTGAAAAAAATTTTAAAAACTATTAAGGCAGGTCTGTTCAGAACACATCTAGAGAGAATTTTTGTGTGGCTGCAGCTGTGAGAGCACACAGAGAAAATGGTGAAAAAGCAATCTCCGGTAGCCTTTCTGGCAGTCTGGTTACAGTTAGCCCCACAAAAATCTGTATCTGAAGGGACTCGCAGTCAGTGGTTGAATAGATGTCCCCAAATCTTCCTACCTGTGAGAAAACAGGTAAAAGGGTGTAATATTTTCTGCTCCACAACACTGTCTAAAAGACAAATCCTTACTAAACTTTAGCAACATAAGAATCCTGGCTGTTGGTGGTCCCAACTGGACTGGTAGCATTTCTGTGGATTATGTGAATGAAATGGATGTTTCACAGTCCTCCTTGAAGAAAACCTCAGGATGCCCAGGTGTCTGCTCCCTCCTCATTCCAGTGAGGATGTGAGACCAAAATCTCTGACAAATGTTACAGCTGCTTGCATACTACTTGGCATCCTGCCTGAGGGCATACTGAAACATCTCCTTCCTGAGAAGAGCTGTCTCCTGCTGGAGACCATCCTTCATTGGCTGTAGGCATCCATCAGTTCTGTAAACTCACCTACAGTGAATCTCCATGCAGCAGGTGCCCAGTGTGGGCAGTGTAGATGTGGACTTGGAAGCAGCTTTTCCAAAATGGTAGTTTGGCATCTGCTCCCCCTCCACAGCCTCCTCTCAGGGTTGGAGGAACCTCACACAGCAGGCTCCATGCTGTGGAGCAGATGGACTTGGCATGGTAACGCCGTAATAGTAGATGTGAGGGTTGCTTGTTCTCCTTTGCAGTTGTGTGCTATATGTGAGGGAGTGCAGTGAGCAAGGGTAGAGTGTCCTTCATAGCCTTGTCAGCTAGAAAAAGGAATTTGAGAGGCTGTGTGGAAGTGCTCCACAGAGCATGGTTATCCTCAAGGTGTGTGAGAATGTCCTGGAAAAATGTAGTGGCAAAGCACTTGGGCGGTGGGAGGGGTTTCATCTGCTGAAGAATTGCCCAAGGGATGTCTTGTCAGAACTACTACATCACAGAACTACTGCAATACAAGATTTTTGTGGACATTTAAGAGATGTAATCCAAGTTGCAGCATTTATCTCCCCATCTCTGCTTTGGTTTGCTTCTTTTTGGTGTTGGCTTCTTTGTGTTCCAGTTTCAGACAGCACAGAGTAAAAGCGAGAAGCTTCCCAGCTGTATTCATTAGCCTCTCTTACACATTATTTATTCAGCAGCTTTATTATAGCTAAAGATACTATGTATTTAAGATTGATGTCCAAAGTGTCCTAGGACATATAAAAGATCAAAATCAAAGATGCCCTTTTCTTCATTTTAAATAGCAGTTTTGAATATCAGATGTTGTTTCTGCCATGGTGCTCTTTATAAACTAAAGATAATTCTAGAAACTTTGGCATTCTTTAATATTAGAGCCACAGCTCCCCATATTTGATCTCAGTAAAAACACAAACCTACATGAAGAAATTGAAGATCTTAATGCTATTCTGAACCTGAGTAGCTCGGCTTTGTAAGGTGAGGCAAGTGTTATATCTCAGCATTATGAGTGGAATTTTTTTCATTTTAGAAAGATATCCAGGAGAAGGAAAAAGCCTCTTACGTTACTGTATTTTTTTTCCAATTTACAGATGGCATTGATTGTTTTTCTTTTAGCAGCTTGTATGAAGAGATCAAAGGCTAAGTATTGGTCACAAAATTTGACCTGGTCTAGTTGATTCTATTGATGGTGTTTCTGGGGAGCAGATCTCACCTGTATCCTGCCTGTATTTGTTGCGGCCAGGTATTAAGCCAAGCATTCAGTACAGAGAATTCTGACTCCATGCACAAACACAGTAGGGGGCTTTGAGCTAGTGGTTCCCACTCAGATCTCAGAGGTGCAGTAGGTATTTCTGTGAAAACACTGCTCACAAGGTAAAAGAAAAAAAAATTAAAGTGAGAAGGGAAAAGAGTACAAAACTAAGAATGCTGTTATATGTGTCTGGCTCACCTGCATCTCACATTCTGTGTTAAGTCCCGATATTATCTCAAACAGGATAGCAGAACTAGAAGCAGGAGGTACAAGTCATAGGACTAATAAGGCCAAAAAAGAGATCATCAGCTGTGTGGAATGAATTACGTGCAAGGACTAAGTAACTAGGCCATGGCTATTCAGGCTGGAAAAGAGGTATGTGAAAAGGGCTGTAGTGGATATCTGTAAAGTCTTGAACAGTATTACGAGTATGACCAGGGGAGGGTGACCCACTGGCTTTCAAAGCTAGTGGACATCAACTGCAGCAGCTTTCAGAGGTGAAGGAGATTATTCATGGAGTTAAGCTGTGGTCAGGTTGTCAAGTACAAAAGACACAGCTGGGCCTGTGCACCGGAGGTGCTGAGCTGCCCACTTCTGGGAGTTTCGTGGCTGTGCTGGGGGCTGCTGGTGTATGTGTTCCCTAGCACACTGCCTGAGCATCTGGCACGGCCTGGGCTCTGGGAGGGTTTTCTCTGGGCTGCTATGCCTGGTGCCATGTGTTTGTGTTTTGCTTTATGGCATGTGAACCTGGGCAGAGCAGTTAACAGCCGAACAGCTTTGTAGCAACCTGTCTTCATGCCAGCAGCAGCATCCCACTTAAACTACAAACACAAGCCTCCTTGATTGGCGTGTGGTGGCTTTACCCGATCTTTCAGCGCTCAGCCACTAGGTGCCTCTGTCCCACAAGGGAGGAGCCGTCTGTGCCTGTGCCCCCAGCCTGGCACACCGGGAAGGCATCCATGTCCTGCTCAGTGTGGGACGGGGCGGAGGGGGCTGGTTGCTGTGTAAGGAGTAGAGTGCAGTGCTTCTGCACGTAGCAATCCTCTGTGACATTCTATCATTTTCTCCTCCTTGTGGACCATAAGATATCGATATTCCCCAATGCAGTGGGAATCCATCCTGTCTTAGCAAATGAAAGAGAGAAGTCGGAGACCAGACCTGATTGAGAAGACGTGACGAGTAACGGCTACATATGGTCAGGAGCAAAGAAAACCAGTCAGGAAACTGCTAAAAGCTGGATAAAGCACTTTGTTTTGGTGATGAGGTAATTTGGAAGACAGTAGGGATTATTGAGACTTTGACCCCGGGACAGGACTGACATCAAGTCAGATTTCTTTTGCTTTGCTATAATGACTAAAGCAGTTCTGAGCAGGGCACCTTCATCCTTAAACCTGTCTTTAAAGTTCAGCAAGAGGGTTGGATGTGATTGCCAATGTATGGATATGAGTGATTGCTCCCCCTGACTCTGTGTTTGACATCTGTCCTCCACTCACCTTTGCACATCTACAGGATGAATTGTGGTAAATGTGACTGTTGGCTTGTTTGCTTAGCTGTGTGAACAGTTTGGGGCGGCAGTGACCAGGGTCTCTGTGACACTGAGCAATGCATTTAAGCTTTAGGTGCTCTGAGGACTCTGAGGGGCACTAAGAAGACTTTATTTTTCATTTGGTACATTTTACCCGTTCTTTAAAATGGAACCTGCTATTGCTCAGAGTGTACAATTCTTTTGCATGGATAACTATTGAGTGTCATGTTTTTAAAAGATCTTCAATCTCAAGTGTCTATACTATTGACAATAGGGACACCTGGGAAGCATTGCAAAGTCTGTCCTGATACAGGAATGATTTGGCACCAGTATCTTGATATTTATTATCCACATCCACCTTTATGGTAATAGTTTTGTCTAGATTTGTCTTGGTCAGTAAATATGTGCCATTAGGTCCTAGGTTTGCCATCCTTGTTGGTTTGAGGTATCTGCTTTTTCTCAGAGATCCTGTAACTGCAGTTCTCAGAAGGTCACTCCTCCTGGATTTTCCATTGAGTTCTCTCACCTTGGTTCCTGTCCCCTGCTCCTGCTAGGCTTGTGTCTGACTGTTTTGTTTCTATGGCCCTTCCCATCACTGGAGAGGTAATTCATTGATGGCTCTGAAGAGGAACTTATTCAGAGCTTCTCATCTCCGTCAGGGAAATTACACAATCACCGAATAAGCTGAGTTGGAAGAGACCCACAAGGATCATTGAGTCCCACTCCCCAAGAGCCACACCATGTGCCTGAGGGTATTGTCCAAACACTTCTTCAGCTCTGTCAGGCTTGGTGTAACCAGCATTTTCAGCCTTTAGATCGCAAAGGGAAGGCAGCTGGTGAGGAAGGTGAGATTCCCATTCTGATGCAAAGCCAGTCACAGCAGGTAATTCAGTCTCTGCTTCTCAGAGATTGGCTGTGATAAAATCTGTGGCTCAATTTCAGCCCAAAGTGTTTCCTTGCAACTAGTATCCTAGAAGTCTTCCTGTAGCTTACAGATATCCTTTCAACCACTCTCCCCTCCTGCAGGTTGTCAGTGAGTCATACACCTACAAGACTCAGGTATTCATTCATTCATTAGCATCATCTAACACGGTCCCTGTGCTGCTAATAGCTGTAACAGTGTCAGTGCACAGATGCCCTGTGACATCTAAATAAACTACTTTAAGTCCTGCCCCCATAAATGTGTAATGCCAGATAATCAATCCAATTTCTTATAGACTCCTGTCTCTTGCGGAACACTCCAGAGGCTGTAAACTTCTGCTGAACTCTCTCATGGTTCAGGTGTTCAGAACAGCTCTTTGCAAAGATTTTGAGTGTCTGCAATGCCCCAGATGCAACTGCATCATGGAGTGAAGCTGGGCTTGGAGTTACCTTGAATGCAGAGGATGGATCAGATTGTCCTTTCTGACACAGGTTTAATTGTGTTGACAGTTTTATGACTGAGCAGGGACTGAAGTGTTAATAGTTATTAACATAAGAAAGCTGGAAGTGGTGGTAAAGAACCTCTGGAGCTTGTGGGTATCTCAACAGGCAGGTGTGGTGATGCTCCTGTTCTTCAGCTGTGGTGCTGGGTTTGGTGCTGCTGTGTGCTCCCCTGAGGTTTAGGCACAGCATAAAAAGAAAATGGATCAGCAGGGCTTTTCCCAGGTCTCCCAGGTGACCCTCAGAGAGCTCTGCTGAGACCAGACCTCATTGACCCTGTTGAAAGAACTGCCCCTGACAAACACTGCAGAAAGGCAGGCTTGGATATGCACCTGAGAATATTATTTCATACCTCAGATGTGTCCCTAACCCCATAGGATTATTTTTTCTCTTAAAAAAGCAAGCTGCTGTACTGAGGCTTTCAAAAGGAGGGCTCATCCCGACTGGCACAGGACCAGCACAGCTGCCTGTCACTCAGCCACAAGCCATGCTGGCCCTGCCAGGACACAGCACCAGGCTTTCTTCTCTGGGAGGTGACATCTCTTGATGGGTCGCTGCCTGGAACACAGGAACAGAGCTTGCTGTGTGCCGGAGAGCTTCCTGCTCTTCTTGCATTTGAGGTATTTTCCCCTGGTTTTGGTTTCAGAAGGGCTTTTTAAACTTAGCCATTAGGGATTGAAAATATTTTTCCAACTCATAATGTTGCTCAAAGCAAAGGGGCAGTTTCTTCACTACATTCTCAGCCTCGTGGCTTCCTACCTTCCATATGCATTATTATAGATACATGGAGTGGGGAAAGGGAATGCATAACACAGTAGCATTTCTAGTGTGGTGAGCTTGAAAGCTGATAACTATCAAAACATAAAGAGATATTTTGCTTGGACGATTTTTAGTTATCGTTTATTTGCCCTTTGGAGAAACCTAAAAGGGGTGCATTGTGACTTTTCTTGGGAGATGCAAGCAATGAAATTTAATCTCAGTTCCCCACATGTTCCTTTGCACATTTGGAAAGACTGTATGTTAGCTGACTGGCAGGATGGATGGAAATGTTCTTAGGGACCTTTATTAGAGAGCACTGTGGCTGATGCTATCAAAATGGGTGCTGTCCCAACAAAAGGAACATCATAGCTTGAAACAGATTTATTTATGTCTTTAGCTGCATCTCTTGGAACCCATTTCCCTGGAAAAAAGGCAGAACTGGGAAGAGAAGGCAGTCCGAATTGCCCCAGCTGGAGCTATGCTCGTGGCTGATACTGGGCTGATGCTTAAACATAGGTCTCCATATTTCTTCCACAACATTCTGCCTTTATTTTTCCCTCTGGGCTCCTGCTACTGAAGCAGCAGGCTTTCCTGCCTCTCCCACCCAGTTACTGACTCTTCTTGTGCCTGTGAAATTACAGTCCATCTGTTGCAGGAAGCTGATAATGGGAGGATGGTGGTAAACAGAAAACTGGAAGCATTCACAGTGTGTCAGCACTGCTGTTCTACTTGCTGCACAGGCAGATGTGTTAGGGTCAAAGTCTGATGAAAACACCTGTATTGGCCAGGGTGTAGTGCTGTGATAATGGTCAGGAGAGGAGGAGGTCTAGGGCAAAGCCAGAAATTTGTATGGATAAAGGCTTTAGGCTTCACAGGAATCAATAGAATAAAACATTTGAGTCTTTTCCAAAGTCTTTTCCAAAGTCTTTTCCAAAGTCATGGCTTGAGACCAATTTCTTCTGCTGTTGATGCTGGAAATCAGACCTGCTTGGGTCTGATGCCCAAAATGAGCATCTAAACTCTTCAAAGCACACTCTTGAGTGTCCCACAGCTGTGGGGGTTTGTTGGGGCAGAAGGGAAGGAGAGAAAGAATTCAGCTCTCTGGAAAGTTTAAATGTGATTGCAGGAGTGTGTGACTGGCTGACACTTTGGCTGGAAGAGTAAAGAGGTAATACTTGAGTAAAGCATTATTGGGGTCTGTATCCCTACAATGTTTCTTACCAGCCGATACTCGGTTTCCACTATATTGGTATTCTGTATTTTTCAAGCCATATTTCCTCCCTCATGTCAGAAATGACAAACTGAAGCTCTTCTTGACCATGTATGGCCTATATAAATCAACTCCTCATCCTTGCTGTGGTCTCCAAAGCACACACTGTTGCTGAGATCTCTGTGATCAGAGTAGTGAAAGGAAAACTCTCAGCAGCACTTAGCTCTTGTGGATTTTTGTCAGGTTTTTTGTCACATCCGTTGCACTGGATGTGGTAGTTTATGCTTGTTTTGGTTACAATGGACTGTAGTGTGATGGAATCCATAGGAAGTAGAAACAAATGAATAGATTTGATTTTCATTTATTTATGGCAGTGGATAAAGATGAAAAAGTGAGTATTTAAATTACTTTAATCAATACAGGAAAGTGAACAAGCTACCTTTTGACTATTCTGGTTTACAGTTTGATTGCTCATTTTACTAAAATCTGATATAATTATAACCACATCTGTTCATGAAGTAAACTATCTGAAAACTAAACCCTGTGTTTACAGCTCCTAGTTGAAGTAGGCTTAACCCAATTTGATATATTCAGGCCCCAGCTTTGACTGTTGTGGGCCTAAGCCAAATCCAGAGATGTGGGTGTTTGTTTTTTTTTTTTTCTGATAATACTGTTGACATACCATGTTGACACTCCTGACTCTGGCGGTGCAAGGAACTCTATCCAGGAAGTTCAGAGTGCAGTTGTCAGAGCATTACCCAGACAGGCCTTTTTGGTGTCTCCAGCTCTGTGGTTAGTTCCTATGCTCTTTGAGGGGGAGGTCTGCATGTTTAGAGTAAGAAGGAAAAGCATCTTGTGTTCCCTTGGCTTTTTCAGTGTGAACTGGGACTCCCTAGTTTTCTTCAGTGATCACCTGCTTTGTCTTTCCTGAAGCTGAAAGAGACAAAATTGTTCAGTATTTGAGATCCTGCCTTCTTCAAATGAACGAAGAATTAGGACCTGCTGCCGTGGGATGCAGAGTGATTCCATGATCCCATGAGTCGGTTCATTTAAATCCCGCTGAACATTTTTAGGTGTCAGAGTGAAATGAGTGACAGGGACAATACAGTGCAGAATATCTTCAGGGGAAGGGCAGCCTAACTGCATCTACAGCCTCAGCACTGGTCCCACTCACATGTCAGCCAGGGCTTTGTGCCCTCTTTTAAGATGTGCAATGACAGCCCTCACTCAAAAGCATAGGTTCTCTTTGAGCCAGCTGGTCATTGTGGCAAGGAGACTGTTCCTAGGAATTTTGTTAAGGAAAATGCTGTGTTTGTTAAAGTACAGCAGTATGTATTAACCCCATGCACCTCTACAGGCTGGAAAGCAGGTCTGCGGAGAAGGACCTGAGTGTCCTGGTGAGCAACAAGCTGTTCATGAGACAGCAGTGTCCCTCTGTGTCCAAGAAGGCATTAGGAAGGGCATTGCCAGCAGGTTGAGACAGTTGCTCCTGCCCTTCTACTCAGCTCTGGTGAGGCACATCTGGAGTGTCCAGTTCTCAGCTTCTTGGTACAAGAGGGTCAGGGAACTCCTGAAGTGGGTCCAGCGGAGGCTGCAGAGATGAGGAAGGGCCTGGAGGGTCTCCTGGACAAGAAAAGGCTAAGGGAACTGGGGATGTTCAACCTTGAGAGGAGCCCCAGCTGAGAGGGGCCCTCATCCCTGTGTGTTCCTGTCTGCAGGGAGGGCTCAGAGCGGGAACCAGGCTCTGCTCTGTGGGGCCCAGCAATGGCACAAGAGGAATGAATGGGCAGGAACTGATGCTCAGGAAGTTCTGCCTGGACAGGAGGAAGAACTTTTCCTGTGCAGTGGCTGAGCACTGAAACAGAGACCAGAGAGGCTGTGGAGTCTCCCTCACTGGGGATATTCCAGACCCATCTGGACACAATCCTGCACCATGTGCTCTGGGTTGACCCTGCTTGAGCAGGGAGGTTGGCCCAGATGAGCCAGTGTGGTCCCTTCCAGCCTGATCCATTGTCGGATTCTGTGTATTGCCAGGTATAAAACTTTATCTAGTGTCCGTCATCCCCATGGAGCATGATACAGTCTTATGACTGACTAGCTCATAAAGTTCCCTTGCTATTACAGCAATGCTATCTGGATAGACAGTGCTGGAGTTCTGGGGTTGAAGTCCTGAACACTTAACTGACAGCATCAATTACTTCTTCAAACCTCATTGCTCTCCAGCCCTAAAAATGTTTTTAGTCAGCCAATATCATGTCCCTTCTCAAATGACATTACAGATCCATATAGCAAGACTTTGCTGTGCTGTTTGAAGAGAGATCTGCATCTTCAGGCATGTATCTGCCTAATGCATATCTATGTGTAATTTAAAGAAAATGCTTCAGTGCATAGCCCTGTGTGCAACAGTCAAAGCTTTTTATCTTTATCTTTTCTCCCCAGGGTATCCACAGGAAGAAAAAAAAAAAAAAAGTAGGAGTGAGGAAAAAGATTAAGACAAACAAATTTTGCAAATCCTTCCAATCTGGAGCACCAGGCATGAAGCAACAAGGAAAATGCTGATTGATCATGGATGCTGTATATAAGGTGAGAGGCCAAGGCCACATAACTCTCCCTCCCACTAAAACCAGGGACAGCTAGCACTGCACAGGTGCTAAAGGGTACAAAACTAGACTGGAGAGAAATGTTGTGTATACCCTTTCCAAAGGGTAAATATATTTATACCAGAGGGATGATTAATTCACTTTTATTCTCAGGAAATTAGGTAAGAAGCTTTCTGTAGAAAACTTCCTGTTTCTTCTCATATAGCATACTTCAGTTGGAAGGGACCTACAAGGATCATCCAGTCCAACTGCCTGACCACTGCAGAGCTGGCCAAAAGTTATAGTGTGATATTAAGGGCAATTGTCCAAATGCCTTTTAAACACTGACAGGCTTCGGGCTTCAACCACCTCTGGGAAGCCTGTTCCAGTGTTTGACCACCCTCTCAGTAAAGAAAGGCTTCCTTAATGTCAAGTCTGAATCTCCCCTGATGCAGCTTCCAGCCTGTCCTGTCACTGGGTATGACGTCTGTTGTGGTAAAAGACGTTAGGGCATATTGTTAAGAGAGTATTTCTTGCTCAGGACAAGCTTGGTCAAATAAGGCTGGGAGAGGACACTTTAGCCACATACTCAAGGTACAAGCCCATAAGCTAATCATCGAGGCTGGTCATATTTTACACCGTTTCAGTGGAGCTGCTTTATTTCCTTAAAATAAGGGCAGCTTTAGACCTAACCCACTAATGTGCTGGGAACAACAAGCCTGTTTTATCTGGGTTTTGTTGTAGTCCAGGCAACAGGTAGCTGTCCTACTAGTGGCAGTGCCTGTGAATCATACTTCAGAATGCCTGGCTGTGAGGACCCATTGTTCTAGGAAATATAAATGTCTATAACACACATTTCTGATGTGGTGCTTATCTCTTCTGATGGATGCTTTCTCTCTCTGCTCATTTCCTTATTTCCCTTCTGGGTTGTCCTGGTCATAGACTCGAGATCACAGATCACAGGGTGGTGTGTGATGGGTCTGGCCAAGATCCCCTGTACATGCCCACCAAGAACGCTGGACCAATTGGTCTGATCCAGGTCAAAATGTCCATGAAAATGATTCAGTCATAGAATTTTTGATTTTAGTGAAATTATACTTAACTGGGGAAAGGATGATGATCAGGTCAAAGAAAAATGACAAAACTGCCCAAGGAACACTGTATGTGCCTGTGCCAATGCACATAAACAGTTATATGCATAAATTAGCAGCATGGGGACAGTGTGTGTTGTAGCCTTCATCCTAGATAAAAGCTGATTTACTTATAATATAATCAAGGGCAAGTCAATTTGTTTTCCTTTGATACACCAAACACACTGGGGTATGATAACCTATCACATATTCACCCATGACAGGACTGCTACAGAACGAAGCAAGTGTAACAGGCATCTTGAGCAAATGTGGCTAATCTTGCATTCTGAGATCATGTTATTTTTAGACTCTGTAAAAATGTGTAGCATGGAGGAGACTGTGTTTGTGGAGCCCTTTTCATAAAGCCAGTTTGGCCTTTTTAATGATCCACAGTAAAAAGCCAGTGAAATTTATAAGCCTCTGGAATCACAGGGGAAAAAGGATGACTGCTAATCCTGGCTCCCATTTGTAAAAATGTCTTTTCAGAAAATGTCAGGGAGTGAGAAATCTTGCTGCCTCCAAACATCTTCCAGTAAATGGAGTTCAGCTCCAGCCTGAAGTCAAACACTGCAGACGCCTTCCAGGTACCTCAGAGATTCCTGGGGCCAGTCTCCCTTGGTTGCATCACCATGAAAATAAGAGGTGTGCCCAAGGTGTGGTGCTTGTTATGACTCTGGGAGCAGACTGCACTTTGGGTTGTCCTTATCACCCTCCAGCAGTACTCTTCTGCCAGCTCTGGGTTTTTGCTGACTAAGGACTTTGTGAAATTGGCCTGTTGAAGTAATGTCAGTCTTTTCCAGACACTGCAAGGGTTTTCTCTGTTTCTTCCAAGTCAGCTGATCATAGAGGAGCTGCTAATCCTAGCAGCAATGGAATTTGACCCATTTTGAAGATGTTGATTCTGTTTCTATTGCTGAAGATAAGAGGCTTATCTTTTGTCAAGTTTGGGTGAAGCATGGGCTCTGTATCCCAGACAGAGAAGTGTACCCTGGTCTGTTCAAGCCTAATAAAAAGTGTAATCTCATTGAAAATAGATTTTCTCTAATGCGGGAATAGATATATGAGTCTTATTGTCAAGCATTTTATAATTTATAAATTTATTTCTTTACTCATCAAAAGGCTGTCTTGATTATTGCTTAAAGACAAAATTTGGAAAAGAAGGGAGGTGCCAAGTAAGGCAATTCAGAATTAGCAAGAAATTTGCTATTTTTTTAGAAAGTTCTTTCACATGGCATTGCTTTGAGATTTTCAATTATGTTGATATATTATTTTTCCTTACAAAATGAAAAGTCGTTATTAGCTTTTAAAACTATCATATAGGATGTTAATTGAAACTGTCACAGGGCCTGTTGAATGATTGTGAACACTCTTGTATCCTGAATTCCTGTGGGATTTGCTAACACCCCTGGATGCTTTGGTTGTTTTCAGGCATGTTTCTTTCATTTTATGAAACTGTGAGTAGGGCATGAGGGTCTGTTTCCAGAGCAAACTATTTACCTTGCAGAACTGAATTGCTCTTAGCTGTCAGCTAGACTGAACTAATGTTTTTGAAGGAAAATGACACAGCATGTCAGTTTGATTCTGATGCTTTTTGACATTTCAACTAAAATATCAAATGAAACTCTTCACTTATTGCGCTAACTGAAATTTGCTTTTAGGTTTGTGTTTAAAAAAAAAACCAAAGAGAAGGAATTTTTTTTAAATTTAAAAGAGGAAAAATAGTGTTTCTCTAAAAGAATGTGTTCTGTAGTAGGGAAAAGAACTACTTGCAGTACTTATAAAAATTAGATTTTGAGCAACTCCATTTAAAACATTTCTTTTTTACTTTTTTGTTTGTTTGGACTCACAAACAAAAAGTGACGTTCAATCAGAATTAGGAAGATGTTTTGAGTTATAGGTACCATGTTTTCCATCCCTAACTGTGAATGCATCCATGTTCTCTTCAGACTGGGCCTTTGTCAGCCAAAGATTGTGAGGACGACCGTCTGAATTTTTGAATTTTGTATCTCAAACCCTCACCAACACGAAGTTTGCGTGTCCTGTTCAAAGCACCTTATGTTTTCCATTAATTTACGTTGGCTCGCGTTTTGTGTGTTCTCCTTTACCCACAAACACTTGTTTTCTGCGAATGAGGACTGCAGGGCTGGGACTTAGGAATAAGGTTTCATTGTGCTGTTAAAAACAGATTTCATACTGCTTTTCATATGGATTATTGCCTTCTGCAGGAAATAGTAAAGGTTTGGAAGGCTTCTTGCTATTTCCAGTATGAGGAGCAGTCACAAACTGAACTTGTGTAGACTGGAGGGTGACTTCTGTCCTGTGAAGTGTGCTCAAGGGAAAGCAGCTCTCAGGAGCCATGGAGTGTGGCGGGCTGGAGAGTCATGTCAAGGAGGGGGGAGACTGTTATTCATGCAGAGAAACTGTGGAAGGAAGCAAAGAGCAAAAAGCCAGATCTCAGGGGTAGACTTGGGACTGAAGAGGACTGAGCACTTTGTATCTTAGGAAGGCACTGAGCTGGATGGAAAACAAGCTGCAAGCAAAAGCAGAGTGGGCAGCTAGGAGCAGTCCATTTTCAGTTCCTGTTCTTGCCTTGTCACTTGGAATTGTTTCCATCTAAAAAATATAAATCATCTGAGTTTATCATTCCTGGCACAATCATGTGTGTTAGTAAGACTGAATCAAAAAGCAGCATCTGAATGTGAAGTTCTGCTAAGAACCTCTCCCTTTAAAATTTGAAGTACCCTTTTCCCCAGCCCTCCTCTAAAATAGAACAAACTCTGTGGAAAAAAACCCGTGTTCTGGCTGTGGCTTAAACAACAGAATTCAGGAGAGCTGAGGGGTGAGACTTGTACTTGGTTCTTATTCCTTTCAGTTTCTCTCCATATACACAGGTGAAGATCAGCCTCAGTTTTGAAATTCTCAGCTTGTCTTGCTTTGCTGTTTTCTAAACATTGTAGGGTTTTCTTGAAATGCTTAATTTGATCTGAGATTGGATCAAAGCAGTTTTCTCTCCTGAAGCAATCCAAGAGGACTGGGTGATGGGGGATGTCTGGATGCTGTTAGTTCATTTGCATTTAAACAAGAGAACTTTTTTTATTCCCCCACTGCATACTGCAATAAAAAGTAAATTATTGTCTCTGAGGTAATGGGGTTTGATCAAAAATTGCTACCTAGCTCTGCAGTGATCTCTCTTGATGAACTAACACCTGATTAGGAAATATATTGTGAATCTCAATATTTTTCAGGTGCTTTCAAAACTCTTTATTCTAAATTCCTTGGGAAGCAAGTGGAGCTTGCCTTAAAATGGAAGAGAGGGTTTCAAAATCACTTTGAGGAATTTTGTGTGAGCTGTAGAGGTGGAGGAGAATATTTGTCTTCTTCCTAGTGGCAGCAGAGAATTGCAGTTTTGCTGGAACTTTCAACTCTTCTGCTTT
This sequence comes from Corvus cornix cornix, assembly GCF_000738735.6. Classification (NCBI taxonomy): domain Eukaryota; kingdom Metazoa; phylum Chordata; class Aves; order Passeriformes; family Corvidae; genus Corvus; species Corvus cornix. Next base: position 34,986,111 of record NC_046337.1, read on the forward strand.
TCCAGTCAATACTTTTCAAATGTAATTTAGTGGAGACAAGACAGGGTGGTCAGAAATCAGACACAACCTGACGTATGGCAGGAGAGATTTCCAAAAGTATCTGAAGGACATATGGAGGGAAAAAGTTCTTCTCTGATTTCACGTATAAGAAATAGTCCTATAAGAAAGAGTCCAATCAATTCATGTAAGCTGCTTGTTACACTGGTCCCAATCCAGGGGAGACTTATGCCACTTGAAGCTCCACTGAGCTGAAGGCAATTACTTGGGACTTGCACTAATGTGAATCTGGCCCAACATGCTCACAAATCGGCCCTGATCTTTTGTCTCTCAAGCAAGATTGGAACTATCTTGTGCTTTTTACAGAAAACTTGAAAATGAAAAATCCTGCATAGCTTGGTTGCTTAAAGCAGAGCTTCCCAGCTGTGAAAAATGGCTTTAGGTGCTTCCATTTTGGGGCACCAGTTCTGGGGCATCTAAGCAAGGCCCCATCTGCTCTGAGCACTTCTCTTCTTAAGATCAAGCGCTTTGTTTTAAACCTCTGAAAATATAGGTCCTTAGCTTTTTTTGAATCTCTTGTCCTTGGGGATTTGCAAAGCCACAGACCACTGATTTTGTGTGATTTTTATGGTCCTGTGGGGCTGTGTGATGAATTTTGTTTCTGGGATTTTCTAATTGTAAACAGTAACAAAAAGTTCCTTATTTTAATGGGTATTTTGCTCTCCTTCCCCTAATCCCTCTCTCTGTACAATAGTGTAACTGAATATGAAACAAAAGGCACTCTGCCTTTCTCTAAATACCTAGGACATGGTAAGGAAGCCAGAATTGAGATTTCGCACTTTTCTCCCCCAGTACTTGAACTGCTCTTGTCTGAGCGAATCTTCTGCTGTTCCCGATTTCTCTGATACACATCCTTCCTCCAGAGCCCTTGCCCAAACTTTCTTTCTGTAGGGGTGCTACAATTCCAAGTTATGTACTGGCTGGCAAGTTCTAAGCTCAGGTAGTGTGGTTGCATTTCCGTAAAACCATGGGTCCCTGTTCTTTTTCCACTATTCTATGGTTGGTTTCTTTTTCCTTATTGATTCCATCTCTTAGTGATTCTGCCTCTTCTGGTCTTTATGTTAAGCGAAAAGAATACTTAAAATCTTTCCAAACCATAGGTGGCTTGTTTGTGTTTTTACAGGTTTTTCAGAGCTGAGGCTTCTTTAGAGAATACATGGTATATTTTCTCGCCTCAACGCCTCAGTAGTTTGTGACCTTTTTAGCATGTTGGCAGTGAGACAAATAGCTTGGATGTTTTCTCCTGGTTTTTGCAGAGGGAAATTCCTTCATCATGGGGGAGGCTTTAAGATTCTTATACTGGAGCCATAACCTTTGTAATCTCAGAAGGTCTGAGGTGGGCTTGATCAATTTTGAGTAAAACATGTGTGAAAATAGGGAAGACAGCAGGGTCAAATCTAAAGCAGTAGTCAGTGGACCATCCTTGCTGTGGAAGTGATGAAGGAAACTACTTTTTTGCCTGTTGTTTGCCCATATAGCATTTAATCCTTAACATACAGCTGCCACATTAGGTCTCTATGTGTGCAGCAGATCCCTGACACACTGAACACAGTGTGTCTGTGGTTATGCAGCTGTTTGTACCTGCAGGGTGCCGTTCTGCCAAAAGGCATGGTCCATTTTCTGCTCATTCCTTATGCCCTGTGTTCATGAATGGCCTCATGGTGGAAGGAAGAGGTGAGTTTTTGTGTGGATCAATCAGCTTCGTGGTGCAGGCTCACTGCATCTCATGTGGTGGAAGAGGGAAGTTAGGAATTAGCAGTTACCGTGCTGAAACTGCCAGCATGGTTTGATTCTAGTTCAAATATGTATCCCAGGGCCCAAAGTAGTGACTCTCTGCCTGATGTTGGCAGAGAGTAAAATGGGGTGTGGAATTTCCTGTTCAGTATAGCCATGAGAAATAACCTTCCAAATGCTGTGTATTTTACTCACGGCAGTTTAAAGCTAACATAATGTGACTTTGGAAGAAAGCTGGCTCCTGAACTGCATGTGTGAACTCACAGGTGTTTGTATATTAAGATGACCTTTCTAGTACAAGGTGTAGCTTTTTGCAATCCAGTCACTTACATGCATGGTCTTGGCTTCTGGATCACTACAGGCTAGAGCCAAGCAAGTGGAGGAAGAGCTAACAAACCATTTTCCAGTCCTCTGTATTTATTTGTTTTTTTTTGTTTGCAAAAAGCAAAATCTGTGTCTCTCAAGCTCCTTCTATGAATAAGAATGATTGTCAGATATCTTCTTATAGGAAAAATGATTATGTCCTAAACCCCTGTGAAGTTACTGTTGACTTGGTTCTCCTGGCTCTGCACACCTGTAAAGCCCATGTTGAAGCAGTGAGGAGCTCTACACCCAGTCTGTCTTCCACCCTATCTCTGTCTATCTCTTTCAGTCATCTGGATCCAGGCCTTTCCTTTGTGTTTCCCATCCAAGTTTCCAAAAAGCTTTTCACGTCGTGCAGGGTACCTAAACCCATTGCCCTCTCTTCTCTCTATCTTTTATGATGTTCATGACTGTTCAACCTGGTGAATATATAATGAGCTGTACAGGAAATATTTTTATGTGGTACTGGTGTCAATTTAGACTAACCTCAAACCACTGTATAAAAAGAAGTCATGATTATTACTGCCACTGATTAAAAGTCACGTAATTCCTTTACAGCAGAATGTGTCCATCTGCATAAAAATTCTGTATGTATATGTATTGCTTTGAGCCAATTAAAACTTTCATCACCTGGATTTCAAAAGATGCCTCTTCTTTTGAGTTTTTGAAGGATAATAAATGGGCATACTTCTCCCCCAGCTTTTGTCTTAATGAGGCATTTTCATCTCTGGCTAGTGAAGAGTATGATTCTTTATGAAGAGTGTAGTGTAGTGTTACAGGCAAAATATTAGAGTCATGGAAGTCTGTAGTTAGGGGATAATGTATAGAAAATTTCACCTTATTTCATCTGTTCACCATTGAAATGTTACCAGAAGATGTTTTTCTTTTGCAACCATTTATTTTTTTATTGTGAAAATTTTATTTTTCATTTATTTGAGGACAGGCAGCACTCTGGAACCAGTGCTAGTGCATGCTCTCCAAACACAGAGTAAAGATTCCATCTTTCCATGGAATTTGGTCTTCCTGCTTCATGTCCTTTATGCAGGATTTGCTGTCTTGCAGATGGCGTCTGGCCTGTGTTGCAACCTCTGTGACAGTGCTCAGAGACCAGCCTGAGGAGGTGTTGCAAGGGTACCTAAGCAAGCACCCCTCTGAGGAGGGGTGGAGGAGGTGGGGCTGCACCTGGGACTTTTAATGGCAGAATAAATGGGAAGGTGGAGGGCAGTGCTGTACAGTCAGTCCAGTGCGCCTGCTGTGTCTCTGTTCTCTTCCCCTATGATCTACAAGAGTATATTGTCAGCACCAAATCTTGAAGAAATACATACAAGCAGATTTTTATTTTCTCTTGTGTTCTTTAAGCTTTAGTTACCTATCGGCAGCTTTCAAGATGACAAGAATTTTGACAGCTTGCAAAGTGGTGAAGACTTTGAAAGGCAGATTGAAGTTTTGCAATGTGTCTGCTGATCACTGGAGTTTCTCAAGGACAGGTACCAGACTGTTGAGCATCAAGGTAACAGTGACTGAACTACTGTGGTTTAATAGATGTGTTTGGCATGCAGAGATAGCTTGCTGCAGATAACAGGGCTTACCTAGCGATGTGAACCAGAGATTTGTCTGAACCCTAGGTGAGGGGGTTGCTTGGCTAAATGGTTTTATTAGCTAAGCAAACACACTTTTTGTCTAGTCTGGAATGGAAATTATAGGTAAATTACACCAAAAGGTGGAAGTTCAGGGTTTCAGTTAATTATTATATGGTATTTTCTTTAGAAACACCTCACCCTTCTATAGAACTGATAGCTAACAGAACAGATCTTTCAGTCCATATGAGCATGAAATGGCTGAATATTTAAAATCATGCATCACTTGAATTAATCCAATTGAATCCATACAGAATCCATTTTCAATGTATTAGAAACTACAATGGCTCTGAGATTAATTGGAGAGGTAGACAACTCTTGTGAATGCATCAGTGTATCAGCTCTTGATTTACTGGGACTATAAATCCCCAGTTGATTTCCCCAGCTTTCTAGTGCATTTTGTTAGAGGAGCTGGAGTACATGGGTGAAATGGGACTTTCTGTGGGACTTCCGTAGCACTGAAGTGCTGTGTGAGCTCTGCCAGCATGCACTTTGCGTTGAAAAGGCACTTTTGCACAGATGTTGTGTTGAATGAATGGTGCAATAGAGTTAGCAGCTGGAGGAGTGGTGTTTCAGAGGGTAGTAGGGAAGAACATTGAGACGCTTGGACGGCAGGTGCTGCCTTACCTGGTAGTGGTCTAGAGGGCTGATCAGTATCATTTCTGTCCACTGAGGACTAGGGTTTCTCTTACCTGTCCCACAGCCACTCATTTTTCAGGAGTTCTCTGAGCTCCTTGCAACAGACCCATTACTTGACAGGACAAGGGGGAATGGATTCAAACTGACAGAGTAGGTTTAGATTAGATACTAGCAAAAAATTCTTTACTGTGAAGGTGGTGAGGCACTGGAAATAGGTTGCCCAGAGAAGCTGTGGCTGCCCCATCCCTGGAGGTGTTAAAGGCCAGGTTGGACAGGACTTGGAGCAACCTTCCAGTGGAAGGTGTATCTGCCCATGGCAGGGAATTGGAACACAGTGATCTTTAAGGTCCCTTCCAACCCAAACCATTCTATGATTCTATGATACTATGATACTTTTGAAACAAAAATTGTCTGCAGAGGAACACAGAAAAAGACAAGAGGTGTTCCTGTTTATATGCCTTCCTTCAGCATGTGACTTCCCAGATTAGCTTTGTCTCACCTGCATTTAGAAACAGAGCCTGTGTGGTGAACTAGTGAACTAGAGTCCTTGCTGCTGGACCTGTCTTCCCCTTCTGCAGAGTGTACAGCAGACATGAACTGATACCTTGTTCACAGTCTTATAGCACAGTAATCTTCCTCCCAGCAGATAAACCCTGACTGCAATCAGATCTGGCTTGGGAGGAAGTTATTTCTCCTTGTACTGACAACAGGAGTGCTGCTTGTGGATTATAAACCATTGTGGTTACCAGTTTCCACAGCTGCACCATTTGAAGAGGAAGTAGGGCTCTGGCATGAGGAGCAAATTCCTTGGTTGCTCCTCAGGCTGGGGAAGCTATGTTGGTTTGACCCTGACCATACAATAAAATTATGTCAGAGCCCTCAGCTGGGCCAGTGCTGTCTTCTCACACGTTCCAGGGCAGCTGCCAGTTTCTTTTTTTCCATATTGTAATCTTACCAGTGGGCTAAACAGTGTCTCTTGGTGTGATAAAGCAAATTGCAGCAGTTTGAACAATCTCTTCTCTATGGGTTTCGTGCTTCAGATCGAAAAGGGATGGGAGAAAATGGACACAATAATGGAGACAATGGAGTGTTACTGCTGGGTGAGTGGGACCTGTGAATCCACTAAGAGGTGCTGTTGACAAATGTCACGGTGTCTAAGAGATAGAAGGCCAGGATTCATACTTGGCTGCTTGGTTTATGGCTGGGATGGCCTGCAGCATTAGGTTGCTCATGCTGTACCTTGTGGAACAGGAGTCCATGCAGGTACACTCAACTTCAAAAGGGTTTTAGAAAACTGTCAAGCCAACAAAGCAGGGCCGAAGAGTTCTGCTGGAACACCATCCTTGCTTGTCTCTTGCTTCTGATACCTCTCTTGCTTTTTGGAGCTGGTTCAGTTATTTCTGCCATTGTCTACAGAACACAGCAGTTGGACACTGTGATGCACAGAGAAGTGATTCAAGCACACTTTAGCCTGTGGTTATAAGTCTGAAGCAGCAAAAGACATCTTCCACTGGTAAACCCTTGTAGCCCATGGTTAGCATTGCTGATCCAGCTTTTGGTGTCAAGACACCCTCTTTCTTTACATATCCCAGGTTAATTCAGGTAGCCATAGCTAGTAGGCTAGATCTGATGCATTCTTATACTGATGGATTAGCAGTTGAATTTTGAATTTAACATCTTAAATGGCAGATTCATGGTGTTACATACATGTTTAGTCAGTCATCCAAGGACTGCACAAGCAACAGACCTACAAGGTCATATTTTATAATGCTGAAGCATCCAGTTAAGAAGTTTCATGCACATGAAAAGCTGCTGCCCTCTGATGATGTTCCAGTACCAGCTATTCTAGCACCTACTTATCTGTGCTGTAAAGCTAAAGGGTGATTGCTTAAAGCCAGCACCACTGCTGAAGGCAAGGAGAATGAATACCTGTTAAGAGAGCAATGCCAGGTGAAACCCTTGGAAGCTATTTTAATTTCAGTCCCAGCAACTATAAGTACACCCAAGGTGGGTCAGAATGAATTGAACTCTTTTTCTGTTTCAGAGTGTATGACAGGATCTATTGCAGGGCAGCCAAAACCTACCCTGAAGAGCTGGGTCTGGTGGAGGGTTTGTACCTGCTCTGTGACTACCTGACTCACCATGAGATGTGGTGTTCACCGAACAGTCCCAGAAGTCTCTTTCTGACATTTATTATGTGGCACCTTCTGCCTTGACACTGACAGTGGGGAAAGTTGTTTCCTTTTGAAACTTAATTATTTGAGTTCAGTACCTACTGGAGTCTGTGCTGTCAGAATGAATGGAGAGTAATAAAGCTGAGATCTGGTGTAGCTTAGGAATCTTTGGCTCTTGAGAACTTAGCTCAGATTTTAAAGCCAGTTCTACAGGATCCATGATTCTGTTTGAATTCAGAATATTGAATACAAAAACTTGAACCTTTCCTGGTCTGAGGCTTTTGCTTTAAGACAGTAACAAGCTTGTACACCACTTTTCCATGGGACATGCAGAAGCAGAAGTGAAAGAGACTTTCTAATATTTATATGCAAGCAGTAAAGCAGGGGGCCTGAAGAAAAAAATTAAGAATGAGTCATGCTAAAAAGCCTACCTATTACATAGCTTTGCATCAGAGAGTGGAAGTTAAGTGTAGTTGTGAGGCAAGTGACCAAGTAGTGACCTGTGGATGGGTTTGGTGTTCCAACCAGCATTAGAGGTAATGGGTATTTATGAGAAATTTGAGGAAAGAGTGAAATGCAACGTAATTAACGTCATGGCCCCAGGCATGCTAGAGTTCAAGAAATGTTTGGACAATACTCTCAGGCGCATGGTGGGATTCTTGGGGTTGTCCTGTGCAAGGACAGGAGTTGGATGAACTTGATGAATCTTGTGGTTCCTTTCCAACTCAGGACATTCTATGATTCATGTTGCTGTGTGGGGACTAATGGCAGTATTAGGTAATGGTCCCATTCTTCCATTACTGCAGGCTTAAATGAGCATTTAGTTGCCTTTAATTGCTTTTTCTCACCGGGCTATTTTAGGAAACATAACAAAACACAACGAAAACTTCTAACCTATTTATAAGTTAAAGTATTAGAGAGCATGAGGGAGAGGTGGTAGTTTCAGAAGAATACCTAATAATGCATCTTCAAAGTCTGTACTCTGTCCAGTTGAACTTACCCTATGTGGGGAAACACCATTGTAGATGAGTAGTGTTAGATGTGGGGACTCATAGGTCCGTATTTCCCTATTACAGCTCATCCTTCATTTCTAAAGAAGAGATGGGCATCCATGAGTGAAAGAGGGGCACAGAGAGCAGACCAGAGACCCCTCAGGGCTCTCAGTAGGGATGTTTAGCATCGCCGGTTTCAGGTTAATCGAGCTTGTTTAAAATTCAGGAATGGGAAGAGAGACTGCAGCTTGAAGCTCTTATCATTTAATGCTCTTCTGAGGCCAGTGTAGTGAAATGGGGATGTAAAGGTAGTATGAGCAATAAATAGGTGGCTTGTAACAGTATAGCTGGCTCAGTAAGGAGAGGTTTGGGAGAGCTATAAAAACCACCAGGAATGAGCTAAAAATGTAGTCAGAAATGAGAGGGAGATGAGGAAAATTTTGTGGAGTGCTGTCTTTAGAAACTATTTCAGATTACTGCGAAAGGACTCTTCAAATATATTTGAGGCAGGTGGAAAGAAACTGGCACAGCGACTGCAAGGAGAGTAGAGAGATGGGTGAGGAAGTTAAAGATGAGTCACAAGCTACTCCACTCCTCTTTTTGGAGGTGAAGGGGATGTAAAAAGGGGGCCCATTCCCATAGAGATAGGGAGAACCTAATGAACTGCTGGTGCGGGGGAGCGAAGGGGTGCTCATTTCCATTGGTCCTCAGTGACTTCTGCTAGGTGCCTCATCTGGCTTGGTTCACTCTTCTCCTTTGAGTTTTGTGATGGACAAATATTTGTGGCATTGTTGTGAACAGCCTTAAGAAGAGTTCAAGCTGTAGGAACTATGACTTTTCTGCCATGGTACCTGTGTTGCTTTTCTTTGGGTTTGCCTTGGATAATAAAAGAATTAATCCAGTGCTTCTCCCCAAAAAATATCCTAAGTGTGAAGCTTCTTTGGTGTATCCCAAGACACTCACCTTGACTCTTTATTTTTTCTTGCCCTGTCTTCTCTCAATGTTAGCCAGAAACAAATGTGCCAGAATAAAATCAGATAGATATAGATATAGATATATCTACACAGGGTTGGCAAAGAAGGTCTTGACTGGTAGCCATGTCCAGATAGGTTTCCAGCCTGTGACAGCATAATACTCAAAAGAAGAGTAAGAATCTGTTTGATTTTTCTATCAAAGAGAAAACTACTACTTTGTTGCTGGCTATTTGGTCTTAGGAGAGTGAATGTAGCTCAGTCCTGGCACCAGCTTTTTATTGTAGAAGGAATCTCAGAGCTTTTGGATTCTTCCCTGGTTGTGATATGTCAGCTGTTCTGTAGCCAACCAGATGTGTGAGCCAAGAGAAGTGGCAGAGACTGTAGTGCTGTGTGGAATCATGGTCTGCCTTAGAAAGGAGATGTTTTGTCATCTTATTACTGGAGGGAAATAAACTGGCCTACCCTGAACCTGAGTGCCAGCTGTATCTCTGCCTGGCTGAGAGTGTGTCCGTACCTGCCCAGGCTTCAGTACTTGGCATACTCATAGTCCTCCAGCAGTTCAGGGTTCAGCTTCACCTTACCAAGATAAAATGGGAGATTTCTTTGGAGGTGAAGAACTGGACTTACTTGACTGGGAGGCAAGAAGGGGGAAAAGTTACCCCTTCACTTTCCAGTAAAGGAGTTTATAGAAGACACCCTTCGAAAAGCAAATTGTACTGCAGATCTTTTGAGATTTTGCACATCTTTGTTATCCACTTTTTAGATGGTAGGGGCTGCTACAGCAGGGAACTAACTGGAACTAATTTCATCTGATTTCTTACTTTCTTACTGGGTTTAGGTTTGTTTTTCTTTTAACTTCTAAAGTGCTTACTTTACTTGATGTGTGAAGTGCTTAGTGAAGTGGGACCTGAACTAGTTGACTCTTCAGGCTGCTTTGAAAAAATACACCAAATCTATTAACACCATATCAACAGCATGACTCTTTCTGTTAGCCATCTTCCTCCTCAAAGGTCTTGAAGAGTACTGCGGCCTTGCTAGAGCACAGAGCCCTCTGCTGAAGGTGAAGCTACTGATGTGTAGGAAGAAGAAATCAGATTGCAAATGGCATATCTCACATTAGGGGTGTGAGGCAGAAACAATTCACTTGAGATTACAGCAGAGATTTATCTGAGGCTATGTGGGGATGCTTCTGAGAAGGGTGAAGACAAAAGGACCTCAGGGAAGCTCTGGGGGGTTGTTTATTTCTTGCTTGTTCTTTTTTTGAAAGTAAGTATCTCTCCCAACTGATCCCTGATTGAGCCAACAGGCCTTCTCTGTAGCCTTTATATCACTTTTCACCTTAAAAATGAAACTGAAAAAACAAGGTAGGCTGGCAGTTTAGGGATATGGTAACACCTCCACTGTAAATGTAAGCAAGAATAATTGCTTTGAGAATGCTCAATGAACCAACCACTTAATTAAGAATAATAAATCAAGGAAGAGAGGGAAACATTTGAACATCTATCCCCTGCTGAACTTGCAGGCAGGTTATGGTTGCTCAGGGACATTTTTCTGTATTACTTGAACACTGTGTAGGGGCTCTAATAGTATAATAGGGGCTTCTGTTCAACAGAAATGATTTCTGTGCTGTCTGGTATAGAAAGGAGGTGGGCTGTGGTGGGAGGAAAGCCATGCAGATCCCTGTCAAGTACAATAGTGAGGGTGAGGCTCTAAAGCTCACAGTGATTGCTCTGGGGTTTGGCCTTCAGCACTTAGATGAATCTTAAATTTTCTGGTCCTTCCACCATTGTGGACTTTGTCTTCTGAAGGATTCTGCCGGGCTTGGTGGCAGTTAGGACCACAATTCAGGCAACTGCCCCAACGTGTGCCCAGTGGCGGGACATGCTTGAAGTGGAGCTGCTATTTGTGTGGACTCCAATCTGTGGCCTGCGGGAAGGCATCCAGCCTTTGACACCAAGGTTGGGAGAAACTGTATCCAGCAGTCAGTGTCCCACCTGGGTAGAGTAGGTTGGGCTTTCAACAGGCTTCCAAAAGGGCAGAGGTCCTGTCCAAAGCCCAGTCTGAGGCACCCACACCACCTCTGTGCAGTGCTTTGAGTGTCTGGCAGTTCTCTGCAGTGAGAGGCACAGGGAGATTAGGGAGCCCACCAGCCTGTCATTTTAATGTGGTCTAAACCTAGGAGATTTAGCCACAAAAGTTCTGTTTATAACTGGAGAGGGAGGAGATTTTGGTGTTGCTGACTGAACTATCCAATGGTCCAATGGGAAGGTTCCAAAAATTATAGCTAAATCTTTGGAGAATGACTGGATGTTTGACATTAATGAGGAAAAAATGGCAAGGCTAAAAGCATCCCAGATGCACAGAGTTCAATTACTTGGCAGCGCAGTTTGATTTTTAGTGTATTTTGCAGTACATTAGTAATTGATCTGTGTGGTATTTGTAAGTGCAGAGGCGCTCTAAATGAATGTTTGTCATGATGGTTACAAAATGTTCAATACCGAGAATGAAATTTCTCCTTGCTGTGATTGTTCATCTGATTTACGGCTAATGGAAAGTAGCTCTCCAGCTCCTTTCGGCAGCAGATTGATCTTGATTTTTCTTTTAAAGATCCCAGTAAGAGGAATAGTTCTGTAAAAGAAGCCAATATGAAGCTAAATCATGGTGAGAGCTGCTTCCTGTGGACACGCTTGGCACATTGGCATAGACCACTGGGATTCTTGCACTGGTGGTCACTCTGCCTGTTCCCAGGAGACAGATTTGCTTGCCTTCCAGAAGTGGAGGTTTTTCAGGGTCCTGGAAGTTCATTATCCAAATTCTTTTAAGCCCAGGAATTCATTGGCAAATCTATTTACATCTTTGCTTACTCTTTCTCTTCTTCTGCATGTCACCAGTGATCCTGATGTCTGAGGGAATCTCTCAACTCATTCTGTCATTTCTGCTGTTCATGTAGTCATTATTTATTTATTAGAAGGTGGAGTTCTCTGGTGGTTTCCCATCCACTGCCTGGACAGGGTAAGAACGGTTTAGTTTCCAGGTGGGGCTGAAGAGGGTGGTACATTTAGTCTGATATGTGCAAAGACCCGGTTGTGACAGTGAATCTCTTAAGGACTTCTGTAAAACTCTGTCCTATTTCCCTTGGCTGTAAAATAGTGATGAAGCCTGTAAGGGATCCCACAGTTAGTGTGGGACTCAGTTCTGCTGAGCATTCTCTGGAAGAGGTATGGTTTCCTCTAGGCTGCTTGTTTCATAGCTGCTTCTTCTGGGACAATTTATGCCTATCCCTGAGGTAACTGAGACCAGGAGTGTCCATCTGATCCATGAGTTCCTCTGGTCTTGTGTCCTATAGCTGAATAGACTGGTATTTTGAATTTTGCTGTCTGACACCAGTCAAACTAAACATACACTTGTTTTTAGCTACATTGCTGTACAGTTGCACCAGAAGTTAAGCACCTACCAGAGGTCAGAACTGGATGAGAGCCAGCAGTCAGCAACAGGCCTTGAGCAAACATTGAGGAGGCGAGCAATCCTTTCCCTACAGGGTTATGATGTTGGTAAATTGCAAGATGTAATATGTGGAAAAAATTAACTAAGGGATAGGGAAGGGTGATCCCACAGTAATAGCAGTATATGCTCTACTTGCAGTGAGGTTTGCCAGCTCATTTAGGATAACAATGTTTCCTAAGTGTTATAAAGAAAAAAGGCATCAGACTAGTAAAACAGATGCTATCTTGGCAGCTAGGAGTGGGAGAAGGGCAGGAATACTTACAGTGGTAGGCATGAAAGGCAGGTGTCCTAGGTGTTAACCTGTATAAACATCAAGCCTTTCCTCCTGTGTTTGAGTTTCTTCTTGTGCCTTTCTCTAGGTGCAGACAGCGAACTTGGTGCTGGAAGACGGGATGAAGATGAAGGGTTATTCTTTTGGCTATCCATCCTCCACAGCAGGGGAAGTTGTATTCAACACGGGGCTCTCTGGGTAAGGGAACAACAAATGATGTATAAGCATCAATACTTCTCTGGAAGCTTGTTGAAGTGTGAAAGCTCCTTTTTCCAAGCTTGTAGGGTCCTGATCCAAGCAGGTGGTTTTCTATATAAGGCTACATTGTAGTTCAGAGATACAGAGAGAGAGAAAGAATTAATGAAGATGACTCAGGCACACCTCTTGTGTCAAAGCATTTGTGCTGATAAGCACCTTTAAACACTTATCTAATGATGATAATGAGATACATAGGATTCTGATCACTTCCTACTGAATTGCTGAGTCAGAGCAGAGGAGCTGTCTGTTCTCCTTCCAGTGCCCAGATCAACTATAGAGGTTTGAAGCATCTGCAGCCTTCTTGGTAATGGAACTTGGTTTCTGAGTGCAAAATTTTTAAACTCCGAGTTGGTCACCTTTATGACCCATCCCTTATGTCATTTGTTGGCTCATACCTCAGGTAAGGATGCTTTTATGCTCTATGCCCTTTCCAGCTAAAGGGCAGGATCAGATTCATGCCTAACCTAGCATGATTCTCTGTCCTCTTGAGTGGTAGAAGCCTATGGCTGACTTAGGTTGGCAGCCAAATGCTGCCGGTGCTTTTGTTGGACTACTTGAGCAGGGGGAATCTGGCCACAGGAATGGAGATTTTGGTAAGGACAGGGACATATCCTCGGGGAGGTAAGACATCTCTGAAGCTGTTGATACTTGAGCTTCTTCTGCAGTCATTCATAGCTGTCTTTGCTCATCTGCATTGTGTTCCCCAAATTCTCCTCTCCTTTGGAGATCTGAGTACTCACAGGATGAGTTTTTAAATGATGCCATTGGTGATTATGTTAAATTGCTGCAGAGGGGAATTAGTTTGCAGAGTTTTGCATTAGGAGACAATGATTTAAGCATTTCGACAGCACTAATTACTGGCTGTGTTAATATACCTGCCAACAAACCACTGCTTAACGTAGATCAGAATGATGGAGGGCACCAGGGCTCTCTTCTCATTGATAGATTATGGGCCATAAATCTTGGCACATCACAAAAGTCAAGGAGGACCTGAGGGATTAATTTCCTCTCCACATGTTACTGTGGCAGTAGAAGTTGTGTTTGTTCTTTGTCTAATCATTTGGAGAGGATGCTGTGACAGAGATCTCTTCTGTGCTGGGGAGCATATGGGCATGGAGAAAACATTCAAAATGTAAGGTGGTATCTTCAGAGCCCCTATCCAGAATATGACCTTGATTGATTCACAGAAATGGAAGACAAGAGTTTGCGGCATTGTTGAAGAACCTAAAAGTGGCAGATTTCCTACCAGCCCAGGGGTTGCTGTCCATTGAAAGGAACCCTGTAGCTGTACCTCCTGCTACTGATCACAGAGATAAAGATCTGTGTATCCAGAGGAACCCAGCTGTCCCTTCTCCCTGACACAGGAAGAGGCTGTGCCTGTGTGAAGGAGGTGCCCAGGCTGCTGGGGCACACAGCAGTTTGTCATGATAGGGAACAAGAGGCTAGTGCAGAGGTGCTGATAAGCCTCAGACCTGCTTTCTGTGAAGTGGGTGTTTCTAGGTGCTGAGTGCAGTCAGCATGGGCTCTGTCCTGGTGTGATTAATAGGCTGCTCTGCACTGTGTCTCCTCATCTGGACTCCCACGTTCTGATTCATGCGGGAGGCAAAGCACTTTATGTGCATATAGCTTTCAGGCTTGAAGTAGCTGAAGCTTGCTGAAATGTTGTCATGTGACTCTGGAATAGAAGGAAGAGAGCACTCTTTTGGGGGTGAAATGTTGAATTTTTGATAGAAAAGCATGAGGATGAATTTTCAGAAACATTTGCTGAAAAAATAAACCTACTGTTGCAGCCATCTGTTTAGTATAGGAACAAAAAGAGGAGATTTCCAATTAAGAAAGAAGAAGAGTTACAACCCATAAAACGTCCCATGTTTGAAATGGTTCCATAAAGGTGTTTACCTCCAATAAGACTGTGTGTGTTTCCCAAGGTATTCTAGTGAGAGAATGGGTTGACAGGAGTTTACTGAAATCAGGCAGACCTTTGGTCAGGCATAGCAAGGACCAGACCTTGAAGCACGTTTGGAGCTGGTGTTGCCATCTGCTCCTCTGTACTCCACACAGCATTGTTCCTGCTTAAAGGGCACTGTCCATGCCAAGCTCTGTCTGCACACCCCACCCAGACCCAATGGCTCTCTGTCCTTGTTTGCTGATTACAAATGACATGCAAAGGTTAATTACATTAGCTTTGTCAGTTACAAGGAGTCTTTTGGAAGCATAGCCAATTAGCTCAGAAGGAGAGAGCAATGGCAAGCATGCACATGCTCTGTGCCTGGTACCTACTGCAGTTTTGGGATCACACTGCACTTTTTGTGGGTGGTTACCTGCAGCAGCAAATATAGATTTGAACATCAGGAGAGGCTTACCTGAAAATATTTCCTGGCCATTGTTCATTCGACCTGTCATTTCTCAGAGCTGGCTGGTGTGCTGCGTTGTCTATATCTGCCAGTCCCACTTTTGTGAAGAGCTTCCCAGTGTTTGACAGTTAATCTTCTGGCAGTAAATCTGGTGTTCCATAAAAATGTCTCTTGTGACTTGCTGATATCTGCTAGATGGCTGAACTTGCCAATTAGGTATTGTTTAAACAATAATGACAATAATAAATTATATTTTGTATAGGACAGATTCATCCTGGAGTGTCTTTGTGCATTTGGCTCAATATTTGTGGGGATAACTTCATCTGTTGCTAAATTGCAGCTGCTTTTGGGTTGAAAGACAGCAATTGCTTAATGGATATTTGCAAAAGCATACTACAGTATAAGAGAGAAAGTGAAGGACTATCCATTAATTTGAAGCTGAAGAACAGGAGCATATAGACCATATTTACCCTGTCCCCTTATATGTGGTTGAAAGTGAGACTGGATCTACTAGGTCCAGAGATGATACTTTGTGGACTCCTAAGTTTGGTCCTCCACTGCAGAAGAATGTTCCAACATGCTTTCAGATCTGTCCTTGCTGAGAAGGGCATTCAGGCAGGAGCTTAACAAACTGCTGGGCTTCTGCCTGAGCTAATGATAGGACACACTCTGGGGCCTCGTTACCAAGGGTGGAATGCTGAATCCCAAAGCATTGTCTTCAACTTGCCTTCTTCAGGGATACACAAACCAGCTTCCAAGCACTTAGGAGTTTTTTTCAGGTGAAATAAACAGTGTTCTGTGGGTGGGAACATGAAGATTGCCTAGAAGAGAGGCCAGGCCTCTTCTGGGAGAAACTACAGAAGTGGGACCATGGCAAGCTTTGTTTACAGAACCCATAGGAGGCAAGGACCTAGGGTAGTGATGAGGAATCCCAAGGACTTGTCTATGTCCTCCCCCACAAAAAGAGCAGTTAGAGCCCTGAACATCCCAAAAGATGCAAGCTCCAGATTGTGGAAGGGACAAAGCCTGGGCAAACAGCTCTGTTGTCTGCTGGCTTTTCAGTTGGCGCCTTCTGATGCCACTGAGAGGGGGAAGCTCTTACAGCACGCGGAGGGAAGGGTGCAGCAAGGGCAAAGCACTGCCCAGGGGTGTGCCCAGGGAGAGGCCCGGCCAAGCTGTTATCAAAGGGTCCAGTGATACGCTGTGCAGGGCTGAGATCTCCCTGCCCTCTCTGTACTTGTTTCTCATGTTAAATCAAAGGACTCTGAGTTTGTTGATAGCTTCTGTGGTTTTCTTAAATGAAACATGAGAAGCCAAAGTCTTTCCTTGTTCTCCATGTCAAATGTTTAAGCACAGATGGCAAAGCCAGGGTATATTCACAGATGTGCTTGCTTTTATTCTGAGGATATCTTCACATGAATACCATTTCTGTCTTTTTGCCACATGGGAATTCAAACCTCTCTTGTTTTCACTGGGTCTTTTGTTTTTCTTTTGACTTCAGACCAATGTACTTTTCTTCTGCTTTTTCTTCATCTAGATACACCGAAGCCTTGACAGATCCCAGCTACAAAGGACAGATTCTTTCCCTGGCTAACCCCTTAGTTGGGAATGGTGGAGTGCCTGACACGGCTGCTTTGGATGAAATAGGCCTCAGGAGATTTCTGGAGTCTGATGGGATAAAGGTAATAGGGGGGGATGCAGTGCTGATCATAGGGTTGTGCCCAGCAGCCTGAGTGTGTAAGAGTTTACTGGCTCCCTCACAGAAGGAATCAGTGATACTCAACCTTTCTTTTTCTTCTTCTGGATATTGTCCTTTGGAGGAATGGTGGCAAAAGATACTCCATCTTGATTTCTGTACCAAGCCATGTGCCTTCAGGAAGTATCTGTTCTGAGGTGAAATGACTGTTTTATACACTAACTCCACTGAAAAATGGAGCTGACTTTTGAAATGTTACTTAAAAGTGAAAAGTTTTTTTAGACAAAAAATTAATCAAAATACAACACTTTGTCTTGTCTTAAATTTCCATTTTCTTTCTTTTGACAAGAAGTGTTTTGTCAGCTCAGTGCAATTTGTAGCTTTGGTTACCAAGCCATATTCTTCTATGGATTTCCTGGTCAAAATGCCCAGGTACAGTTGTGAGATAGCCTGAAGTCTGTCCATGATATGGTTTATGGTGAATGAATAGTGAAAATTGAAGGTACTGGATAAGTACAAAGTGATTTTACAGTGCAAAATGACGTTTCTTCTCTCTACAGGTTGCAGGTTTGCTGGTGCTGGATTACAGCAATGAGTACAGCCACTGGCAGGCTACTAGGAGCTTGGGAGAGTGGTTGCAAGAAGAACAGGTGAGCAATCTAGAGGTAACTACACAATGAGAATTGTCCTGGATGGAAAGATGAGCTCTTTATTTTGTGCTTTTTAGTGCAGAAACTAGATTTGAACAACTTGGCTGTTTATGAGTGGGAATAAGGAGGAGAAATGAAGAACTGCAGTGAGGCAGCCTTGGCAGACTGCTGCTGAGAGCCTGAGCTCTCAAGGTCAGGCTGGATGGGGCTGTGAGCAACCTGGTCTAGTGGAAGCTGTCCCTGTCTACCCCAGGGGGTTGAACGAGATGAGCTTTAAGGAGTTTGCCAGCCCAAACTGTTCTATGATTCTGTGGCATGTTCTCATAAAAGTGATCTGGCTGCTGCCTTCTTTCCATTTTAGCTGCCTGTTCTCTAACTTATCCCTGGATTTTCTTCAGGTGCCTGCACTGTATGGGATTGACACCAGAATGTTGTCCAAATTAATTCGTGACAAGGTATGATCTGCTTCCCTTGATCCAGTTGCATTAACCTTGCTGATGCTGGGCCCTTTCCACGTTCAGCAAACCTGGAGCAGAAATGGTACTGCTGGGCTGCCTTGACTTCAGATGCTGCTCAGATCCATATGCTCTTCCAAAGGCTTCTGTACTGCTGGGCAATGCTCTGATCCCAAGGAGCCCCCTCTCCCTGGCTCTGCTCTGGGTTTCCTATCCTGCATAAGTGAGCCAGCACAAGGTGATGTAAATGAAAGGCCTCAGGTAGTATCAGACACAACAGGTGGTTAATATCAAGCACATTGTCATGGTTTGACACTGGCCAAACTCCAGGCACCCACAAAAGCCATTTGCTCACTCTCTCTTGCTTTCGGCTGGGCAGAGGAGAGGGGAAAAAAAAAACTAACAAGGGGCTCATGAGTTAAGAACTGGGAGGAAAACACTCTATGGGCAAAACAGGTTCAAATTTAAAGGTATAAAGTAAATTTATTATTAACAGAGTCAGAGGAGGATAATGAGAAGTAAAACAAGCCTTTAAAACACCTTCCCCCCCTGCCGCTCCCAGCCCCTCCCTCTTTCCCAGCAGCAGCAGGGCGTGGGGGTTGTGGTCAGTTCATCGCCTGAGATCTTTTTCAGTTCGCCCAGGGAGCAGTGTCTTTCCTCTGCTACGCCACGAGTCCCTCCCACAGGCAAAACAGTCTTCCCAAAACTGCTGTGGCATGGGTCACTTGTCCACTCATCTTTTAAGGACAGGCTGCTCTAGTTTGGAAGCAAGGGCCTTCTTTCTCAATCTCTGGAAGCAGGGGCCCTCTCTCTTTATTCGGGTCTCCCACTGGATCACAGCTTTCTCTGACATCCACTCGCTCCGTCATGAGCACTTTTCCCCATGAGCTGCGAGTGGATGTCTGCATCCCCTGTCATGGATTACTGTGCTAGTTTGAAAACAAACCAGTGGGAGGCACCAAGTCAGAATAACAATTTAATGGAAATTAAAGAAAAGGGAAAAAAAAAGGTAAAAGAAAACACTGTCAAACTGACAGAGTCAAGGTACAACCTGAGTCCCAGTTAGGCAGGGTGGTGGTAGCAGTCTGGTAGAATGGTGGCTGCAGTCCTCTGAAGCAGTGATCCTGTAGTAAAACAGTCTGCTCTTCCTCAGGAAGTCCAGTGGTGGCTGTGTAGCTCCTGTCCTCTGGAAATCCAGTGGGAAGCCGGTGTCTCTGGTGTTCAGCCTCAGATTATATCCACGATGGGATGCTTGGTTCCTCCCTCTGGGTGGAGCATCTCACAATGGGGTAACGAGTCATGAGGCAAAGTGTTGATTAGGCTCATTAACAGAAGATAGTCCGGAGGGAGTTATCTCTGAGTCATGCGGCAGGACAATGATGGGCCATTAACAGAAAGATAGTCTGGGGGGAGGAGGCAAGGAAACACTGCCCCACCTGATTTCAACGGCTGATGGGGATGGTAATAGAATACACTGCAACCCAGGACAATTACAGGGAGATGGTTTGTTTCAACATGGTCCTCACCATGGCTTGCAGAGGAATTACAGCTCCGACTCTTGGAGCACCTTCTTCCCCTCCTTCTCCACTGACCTTGGTGCTGCCATGTTGTTCTCTCTTACAAGTGCTGATTTCCTCCTCTTCTCTATCTGGAAGAAAAACTACTGCCCGTAGGTACTATTGCCAACAAGTTCCACCAATTCAAAGATTCTTGCAGCATCCTGCAGTGCCAATAGATTGATTTCGTCTAGGTTCTGCATCAGGGAATCGCTCGCCATGGTTCTGCTGCTGGCCACGTGGCCCCACTGCTACTGCACAGGCGGTCACAGCTGCTGCAGTGCTGGTGCTGTTTAATGCGTCTCCTCATGCGGGGTGCTGGGAAGGAGAAGACAGTGCTGCCACTCCTGCCCTTCTGCCCGCGGCATGGCTGGCTAGGGGCGGCCAGGCAAGCAAGGCTTGCTGCGGGCTGCACTAAGATGGCGGCAGCCGCAGCGCATCGCTGAGGGCTGCGCTGGGAGGCCCTGGTGGCAGCGGCTCTCCTCCCCGGGAAAAAACTGTGTATGCACTGTTTTGATTTTCTTCTTAAATATATCATCACAGAGGCGTTACCAACCTCTCGAATTGGGCCAGCAGCATGTCCATCTTCAGAGCCATCAGAGGTTGGCACTGTTGGACATGGTGGAAACTTCCAGCAGCTTCTCACAGAAGCCAAAAAACCAGACTGTGCCAAACCTACCCACACATCTTAATTCAGAAACAGTCAAACAGAGCAACAAGTCCATGAGATATTGTGGATATTAGTTCACAGACAGTGACACCTTTGGTCAGTGCAAATTCTCCTGCTTTTCTGAGACAAAGGAATGCCTACAGTCATCTAAGATGGATTCCTAACTTGGTTTTCTTTGGCTGAAGCCTGCTATTATTTTCAATAACCATTACTTTTCTCTGTTTTCCAAGAGCTGAAAATTGAGGTCATAGGTAGGATTATGTTATGAAATGAAGGTTAATGTGAAGGTACACTTCACACTGGCTGAAACGGTGACCAAGGCCAGTCTGAATGTAAATTTGCCTTGGAGGCTCTTCTTTCCTAAAAGATTATCTGAAGCTGCACTTTTCTTTAGGTGATCAATTTGCAGTCTGCAGCCCAATCCCATGACGCCTTTCATTCCACAGTGCAAAACAGGAATGACCCAGCTTGAATAGAGGAATATTTGTAGAAATGAATTCTTATAGGAATATTTGGCATTGTCCTGCTCTTACAGATAGCATACAAGTACAATTTAATACAATAGAAAATGGCAATATGTTTACTGCTTTCTTAAGACGTAATAGATCACCATTCCTTTTATTTAAAGTAAATACTTTCAGTGTTTGTCCTGTAACTTAGCAGTGTATGGCAGTGAGTCCCATTATACTGTGACTTTGAGTGGTATTGGTGTATGGCTTTTAAAAAAGTACATAATGTCACTTCTTCACCCAGTTTTCTCAGGTTGAAAAAAACTAATTAGTATTTCACTCCATGTCGCTATAAAAATTGGGGCTGGGAACAGGGCTTCCTTATAATAAATCCAGAAATAAGCAATGACTTGTTAAACTGGACTAAAGATAAATGCAGGGTGCCATTTGGCTGAGAACAAGGGCTTTAAGAGCTTCGTCACCAGCATTTATGGAACTCGCTGTAGGGTGGCACTCAGAACCATGGCTCTCAAGCACCACTCAGCACCCTCCTTTCCAAGAACAGGACTTGTTGAAAATGATGATGATCTTTTCAGGCTTGCTTCATGTGAAGCAGCTTGGAGCAGCTTTTTGGTGTAAGATGCTACTCAAGAAGACATAGGATGTCAGCCACTGTTAGAAGCAAAACTCTGTCCTTATAACTTGCCCTTGTTAGTGTGCATGGCATTGCAAGATATTGGCTGTTGCTTGCTCTAGAGAAGCGGCAAGAATACTTCAGGTATGGCAAGCCAGGGAAGTATCTCAAAGAAGAATCACTAAACCCAAGGAGCAATCCTAGTGTAATATCCACAGAACAAGCTGAGTTTAACATGTTTGATTATGAAAGTGGGATGTGATAAATTTACCACAAAACATTGACTTCCTCTGTTTTACTTTCCCCTTCCATCCTTGAAAAGTTCTGTAATGCACACCCTGTCCCCATGCTGAAAAGAGGTTAACTCTAGATTAATCCCACTTACGCCAGGAGTGGGGCAAAGCCAAAGCAGAGATTTTTTTTCCACTGAGAACTTATGAGAAGAAGGATATGCTGCTGGCAGAACAAGAGTGTCCTAGCTTCTGCCAGGTGGTAACAGCAATATAGAATAGGGCTTGCTGGAGGTGATTTTTATTTTTAACAGCTTATTCAGAAAACAGCTGGGCTGACCTGCCTCCTACGTAGCTTTGCCTTACACCAGTTCTGCTGCCTTGTACCTATCCACATGAGGCAGCTGAAAACCTCACAGTGGGTTTCCAAAACCAAAAAAGCTTCAAACCACTTTGTGGATTACTCTCAGATCTACATGACAGTTATGTGGGGATCTGAATTCTGATCTTCTTGGAAGACAACTCAATTTTGTATCACAACACAGCTTGCCAGAATGCCTATTAAGAAATTTTACTGCTGATAATGTCTCTCCACTGAATGAAGGGGTTTAAACAGATTTTTGATACCGAGGAAGGCTCATAAACTTCTGAAAATGCTAAAAATGGTTATAAACTGCCAAGAAACCATCTTTAAACAGCTGTTCCAGTTGCTGTGCCTGTCAACACCTTATCCCAGTGTTCACAGCTTTTCCTTTGCTCATGCTTTGTTTTTTCTGATGTATTTCCACAGGGCACAGTCCTTGGGAAGATTGAATTTGAAGGTCAACCCGTGGAGTTTGCAGACCCAAATGAGCAAAACTTAATTGCAGAAGTTTCAACAAAGGTGAGAAGTTCTTCTGTAGTATCAGCGCTGTACACTCCAGGTAGTAACTGCTCCCCATTTGCTCTGGGGATCAATCAGTTCTTCTAAACAAACAGTTTGGGGATGTTTTCTAAACCATGCACCTTTCTAGACCTTTGATGGACTGTTTTCTCAATATCTCCATGGCTCCTTAGGTGCAGTGTTGGAGATAAAAAATGGTTTGTGTTGAGCTGAATGTGGTCTGAACCATACTCTGATCAGAGAATTGTGTGTTGCAAAGACAGAGATGTATTGGGAATACAGTTAGACCTGGTATATGGTGGATATTTTCAAACATAAAAAGAATTAATAAAAAGAATGGTTGCTTTCCTTAAAAAAAATTCAGGAAATATCACAATACCATTTGATAATCTGTGTTCAGGCATAATTTTGTTGAAGTGATTCCAGAAGAGATTTCTAGATATCAAAACCAGACCAAATTAGGAATCCTCTGCATCTAATATTACTGGAATTGGCTGCTATGCCCATAGATCTGAACAGACCAGCAGTGAAGTTTTTACTCTGTTAGCTGGGCATGCAAACTGTGTTCAAGTACAAGCTGAGAAGAACGTTAGAAATTGTGAGGATGTAGGAAACCAGACCCATACTAAAAATAGTAACTATTCTTGTACCAATGCAAGGGCTGATGTCTTAAACTGTGGCCCCTTTGTAGATTTAATTGGGGGATAAAGAGTGCCCTGGATGCTTAATTCCATTGAGTGAAGTGAGAACTGGGTGTATGAGTCTCTTTTGCAAATTGTGTGCTTGCTATGGTGTTTGCAGCTCCTTCAAGATCAGTGAGGCTCTGGAAGAGTTCTGCAAACAGTTGCTTGTGTACTATTCTGCACACAAGCTAGTGTGTTCATGGCATGGGTGAAAAGCAGTCCTGAACAGACTGGTGAGCGAGCAAGTGGGAGTTTGTAGCACTCTCCATCCAGGCTTGGATTTACAGTAGTGACTGTTATCCTGGGATGCCATTGGAATACAAAGGCAGCCTTGCAAATCTCACCTTGGGGGATTTCCCCAATTCATGCCAACACCTCTGCTGTGTTTTGAGTCAGGGCTTTGTTGCTACACAGGCAATTGCTTACTGAGGTTGTGATCTAGGATTGCAAGGTGCAGGTGGAGCCATTTCGAGCAGTTTCTCAGAAACAGATAAGATTGCTGACGCTAAACTCTGCAATTACTAAGACAGAATTATTGTAAAGATGCTGAAAATAGCTTCTTAAA
This sequence comes from Corvus cornix cornix, assembly GCF_000738735.6. Classification (NCBI taxonomy): domain Eukaryota; kingdom Metazoa; phylum Chordata; class Aves; order Passeriformes; family Corvidae; genus Corvus; species Corvus cornix. The sequence continues at coordinate 35,009,539 of NC_046337.1, forward strand.
GGGAGATATAATAAGATTAACAGCACTTTGGTGGTCTTGTTATGTTTATAACTTCATTTTATAGGCTTAAAAAACCACATCGCATATAAAGCTGTAAACGAGGTAAGCTGTTTAATGTTGGTAATTACTGGACATGATAATCTGTCTGTTGCCAAATGGTGATTTTCATGTAGATCAGAATACAGTATGATCAGGAATCTGTCTATCTATTGTACACTAGGAATGATTGATTTTCTTTATTATATCCTACCCACCCCCTGCCCTTGATTAAATGCTAGTGATATAGACTCTGCTTGCTAACATTGCCTATCCAGGGCAGGGAATGTAGAAAACTGCCAGTATTCTGCAAGGACTCTTGTTGGAGATTTTTTTTTGGTGCGTGTGATTGTCAGGGTCACAGAGCAGATGAGAGATATTTAACCACTCCAAGCTAAAAGGTCACATCTCTCCACACATGCAGGCCCACGTACTGTTTTTGTTCTTGGCAGTAGTACCAGCAGGAGCTTTTACTCTCCCTGACCACTGGTTTGCAGCCTCCCCACATAATCCTTTCAGACTGGGACAGTTTTTTTAATGGGCTGTGCCATGAACAGGTGAGGGAAATCCTCTGGCTTTTTATTTTAACAATTCTCTGATCCAGCTCCCAGTCTAGTTTCTGTCTAAACATACTCTTGGCCAGATGCAGGGGACAGGTCAGGTCTCTGCAAGACAGTGTGTGACAAGTGGGTTGTGGAGACAGCAACATCTAAAATCAGTATTGCTGCTGAAGGACATCTTGTAACAAATCATAGCTAATTAATTGGACTGGGAGAAGTTTTGAAAGTAAGGTAATTGAAGTACCTTGAAGTGGTGTTGCCTCACAACTCCCTCTAGTAATGAGAACAGCCAAGGAGAACCTTTAAAGGAGGTTTTTGCTTGATAATATTTTGTTATGTTTTTAAGTATGGATGTTGTGAGAAATTGAGGGGTCTTCAAAAGCCCCTTTTGAAAAGGACAGTGAGTTTTTCTTAAGAGTCTCTGACACGGGATGCTAAGCTAGTTTCTGTGAGAACTGAACACCTTAATCTTCTTGAGATTTTTGAAACCCACCACCCAGAAACCTGAAGGACAGCAGGTAGAAGACCCATAAAATTCCTGTGCAGTGATACAGTTCCACTGTGGACAGTTGGAAGCAGAATCTGCTTGCGTATCAGTAACTGTAAAGATACCATCACATGTCAGGCACAGCTTCTTATCAGAAGCCTGGAGTGATCTAACAAGACCCAGGTTCAGTATGATTCTACTCATTCTAAAAAAGGATTGTAGGATACTTTGCCATCTGATTATGTAATGTAAACTACAAGATTATGTTCCTGCACGAAAATCTCCTTTCTGCATTACACACCAGGAGTCACAGCAGCAGTGGTAACTCTACTGGCTCAGGGTTGAGTCACATCCTCAGAGATGGAGTAGGGACCACTGGTGATTCATGTGTGGCAGCTTGAAGCCTTGTAGTGAAGGGAGGTGCTCCTTGCACCCCATTTCTTGCACCCTTGCTCCTGACATGGCAGTAAGTCTCTCCTGATGATGATCAGAGCTGTCCTCACACAGGACACACTCTTGCATTCTGAAAACCTCTGCATTTCAATCTCTGCAAGGATAAAAGTTCAAACAACAACTGAGTTAGGGTAACACACAGGGAGGAGTTGCAATATTCTGCTAACAAACTTCATCTTGAATTATCTGCTGAAGGAATGTCTTTCCTTCTGGCTGATCATATTTCTCCTTTTAAAAGATTGTTTGTCACCCCACACCAGCCATATTGGGTATGGATTTTAGTATCTTTTCATAAGGAGGCCCAGCTGTGTAGTATGGATGCCAGGGAAGCTGATTAAAAGGGAGTTACTTAGCGTAAAAAAGAAAAAAAAAAAAGAACAACAAAAAAAAGGGCTTGTTTTTTCCAGTGATACCCAAGAGAAAACCACTTTGGGCAAAGTACATTTGTCAATCTCATCTGTCAATATCATCTTTCAGAGGCTGAGTGTAACTGAAGGTAAGCACAGAGTTTGTTTTTAGGAGGAATAAGGCAGCCTTATGTGGTTATTGATGAATAACATCAATAACTGCTGCCTGCAGTCATGTAACAAGTAAAGTAATTCAACAACCTTCAGAAAGAAGCTGTCCATAAATAACCTTACATCAGTGCTAGAGCTGTCTGACAGTGCATCTGTAATGGCACAGTATCAAGGCCATATAACTCTCTTCCATTCTGGCTGTGACCAGTAGATAACTGGGTGTACAAAAAATGATGGTCCAGATTTGGGACTGGTGACAATTTATTTTGTGGAATGGGTTAAGGAACAGCAGCTGGAAGAGAAGTTGTGAGATAAAACTGCCAGGTCCATATGAACATAGGCCATGCTCGGTGAGAGGCCTGGCCTGGTCTGTACTGCCATGATGCACAGGTCACTCACAGGCCATCTCCAGCTGTGCTGTGCTTTGGTCTTACTGGGACTGGCAGGTTGGGGTGGTATTTCATGTGA